>NC_065533.1:62257358-62575785 GCF_020184175.1 Aphis gossypii
ACGACTGTGTATTAATAAAATACAGAGTATAAATCTTATGACTCGTGAGATGTAAAAATAAACCATGTAATATTTACTATTTAGGTATACTAAAAACCTATTTGAAATAATTTTCCAACTCTCTCCTCCCCCCTTCAAAGTAAAATATTATCGTGTATTTATTTTCACAAAAAAAAAAAAAAAAATTAAAATTAAAAACTTTCTTAACAAAACGGTCTACCTACACCTTTATACTTATATTTATACGACTCAGAGTGTAAGCAAATTTTTATATGTGGGCAAAGATAAAAATTGTCGCCTACTGCGGCCTAATCTTGTTTTATAATTTTTTTCTTATAGATATGCCGCGATTTATATATATAGATATAAATTTTGCCGCCGTAGGCTTGGGCCTCCGTCGCCTACGCCTATAACCGGCCCTGAATTACGATTTACCGGAGCACTTCAGTGTGCAATTGTTACAAAAATTTGTAATTTTTATAAGTAATTTTGGCTATTTTGAATTATTTCCATCCGCCATTGAGTCTGATTCTAGTATTGTACACAACTAAAAGATTGAAATGCTAATTTAATCAAACAATATAATAAATCGAATTCGACGATTCACGATCACCAAGAGACATAGAGTACCGTGTTAATATTCTATAAATACATAGGTTATGATATTATTGAGTCTTTGAAATTGGCCAACATTACACCTGAGATTTTGTACTTACAGCGCAAAAATTTCGAATCGAACTGTTCGATATCTTCGTTTAATAATAGGTTTTTTAAATTCAGTTTTTATTTTATTAATTATTACTACCCTTAAACTCTATGAATGTTCATCTATGTGACTATGTATATTTATAAAACATGTAAAAGTATTTTATTAAAAATTAAAATGTATAAATCAGTGGCGGTTTTGAGGGTGAGGAAAGTGAGGCAGTGCCTCACCTAAAATTTTGTAGTAAATAATACCCTAAAAGTATCATTCATAGCTCACCGATAGCACACATTTCGCTAACAATTTTTGACGTATTTATGGTTTTGTTTGAAAAAAATAATCTTGTTTACGATGTTTAATAATATGTAATTATCATTTATTTTACTATTGTATAATATTATTCCGCGTTTATTACCAAAAATAGTGATAAATCGATAAGAAATGTACGAAATAATTAAGTATGAAATGAATGAGAGAGACAGAGAGTCAACTAGCGGAAGCGTGAGCGTCGACACTCCACACGTATTTCATTCTCCTTGGTAAACCACCGTCGTTTTTTTCTCCATGTCCACGACCAGATTAGGTGCATTGGTACTGTGCACGGTTAAAGATTTTATCGTAGACAATTCGTAGTACGGTGTAAATCGGTTATCGCTGTTTGCCGTGTGCTGTCTAGGTTTCGAATTTCCGATATTAATTAATTCAAACCAGGTTTAAGAATAATAAAAACAAGTATTAAGAAATATTAAAATATTTGAAATCGCATTATCATAATCATTTGTTAGTCGTGTGTTGTGACGCCACGGGCATAATCGTCCCCGTCATTGCTCGTTTATGAGAAATTGATTTATCGTACGGTTTTCGTTTAATATCGTCGTATTCACATAATACATACCGCTCGCACAATGGCCGTTCAATGTCAAGTAGTCGATTTATCACATGTAGATTTTAATACCAGTGAT
Source organism: Aphis gossypii (assembly GCF_020184175.1). Classification (NCBI taxonomy): domain Eukaryota; kingdom Metazoa; phylum Arthropoda; class Insecta; order Hemiptera; family Aphididae; genus Aphis; species Aphis gossypii. The sequence continues at coordinate 62,259,027 of NC_065533.1, forward strand.
GGTGTTGAGGTACTGTCTTCATTTGAAGACATGAACCTCCGGGAAGATCTCATTCGCGGCATGTACGCATACGGTAAGTCTCATTGAACACCGCTGTCATGGGTCCAGACGGTCCAGTTAGGATGCACCACACATACATATCTGTATTTTTTTTATTTAGGCTTTGAACAGCCTTCGGCCATCCAACAGCGTGCCATAATGCCAATGATCAAAGGACGCGACGTTATAGCCCAAGCCCAGTCGGGTACTGGCAAGACGGCCACAATTTCAATTGCTATGTTACAATCCATTGACTTTGAGCTTAGAGACACGCAAGTGTTATGTCTTTCGCCAACTCGAGAGCTAGCCATACAAATTCAAAAGGTATGTAATTTTTAAATGTATAATGTTTTCCTCCCTAGTCCCTATTGTACTGTATTACCTACAATTATATGAAATGTAATAAAGCTGCTTTGAATCATTTTACAACAATAGGTAATTGAATTGGTTGAGAAATGTTGGTACTACTATGTGTACTGATATGCTGCTTAATAAATTTAGTATTTACTAAAATAAGTAACATATATTAACATAATATATTCTAATAAACTTAAGTATTGTACTCGGTGGTTGATGTTTTTATGCAGAGACATACTATTTATGGTAGACTTGCACATGATTGACTCAATGGTTGGTAATAAATGGGTATTGCTTGATGTTTGCTAGTCTAAGTCACTAGTAAGTATTTTTCTCAAAGTTGAATAGAGTATTAATTAAGTTATAATATAAACATATAAACTTATGTATGACATATGTATGTTCATACATACGTATAAAGTATAAAAGTATAACATATTATTGGTTGCTTGAATTCCTGTTACTGTCTTAAAAATTATAAATTAATATAATTTATATTATAAAACTATTATAACTTTAAGTGTCCCAGTATTGTTATTGATTTTAAATTTAACTATTGAAATTCATATCAAAAAATTTAATAATAAAAAAATAATTCAGTCTTAGAAAGGATAAAATTATGTTATACACATGAATAATATAGAAAGTAAATACTTCTCCATATTTCACACATTGTGATTAAGACTTATTATTATATACTTTGTATATTATTGAAATTAAGTTATCATTATTTACTATCTATCTATTATAACAATAATAACATATCCCACTTGTGGACAGTCATTGTATGTTAAGAAATTGTTTAGTATCTATTGTAAAAAATTAAAGTACCTATTAAAATAGAGTTTTAATAATAATTTATTGGAATAGTATAAATATTTATAAGTTTGCTACGAAAAAAACTGATGGATTACACAAATGATCACCAAATGCTTAGAAATTAATGGTAACATTTCTACTAGGTATAATGTTTTCTTATGTTTAAAAATTATTATTATTATTAATAACATCCAAATATGTTATAGGTACTTAGTTTTTAAATAATTAAAACCAATTTAAATGCCATTGATCATTAAATTAAAACATTAATAATTAATTTTAGTTTCTTATAATGATAGTTTAGTTTAGAACTTAATAATTTATTAATCCAATAAATTATTATCTAGGTAATCTTAGCATTAGGAGATTATTTAAATGTTCAGTGTCATGCTTGTATTGGTGGTGTCAAAATTGGCGAAGACGTGAGAAAATTAAATTTTGGCCAACACATTGTTTCTGGAACTCCTGGACGTGTGTTTGGTATGTATAGTATTATACATTTATTATATAAAAAAAATAAAAACATATTGATAAAATAAATATAAAAACTTTACATATTTTTTTGTATAGATATGATAAGAAGAAAATTATTGCATACACGTAACATAAAAACTTTAGTGTTAGATGAAGCAGATGAAATGTTAAACCAAGGATTCAAGAAACAAATATATAACATATATCGTTTCTTGCCACCTGCTACTCAGGTATAATTAAATTTGACATTATTTTAATTTTAATTGTTTAATTTTATTTATTTCCTTAGGTTATCTTAGTATCTGCTACACTGCCCCATGAAATATTAGAAATGACCAATAAGTTCATGACCAATCCTTTTAGGATAATAGTTAAACGGTTTGTGTAAACTTATTTTTTTAGAATTAAAAAGTCGAATATTAATATTCATTTTATTTTTAGTGATGAACTAACTCTTGAAGAAATAAAACAGTTCTTTGTAGCAGTTGAACAAGAGGAATGGAAATTTGACACATTGTGTGATCTGTATGATACTCTAACAATAACTAAAGCAATAATTTTTTGTTGCACAAGAAAGAAGGTTTGTGATTAGATTTAAAACAAATGAAAATTATTACTAACTTATATCACATTAAAATTGTCTATTTAGGTGGACTGGCTCACTGAGAAGATGCGAGAAGCTAATTTCACAGTCAGTTCAATGCATGGAGATATGCCACAAAAAGAGAGAGACGTAATAATGAAAGAATTTCATACTGGACAAACGTAAGTATTTCCTAGCAATTAGTATATCAGACTTATAAGAGAATGTGAACTTAAAAGTCCATACAAAATAATGCTTGATAATAAGAGTAATTTTAGTGGTCTAAAAATTGTTGTACAATATCATTTTGATTTAAATATAATATGTCATGTTATACACAAAACATCATAAATCACAAAAATAGAAATAGTATTAATGTTATTAACAAAAAAATTAAGGAGTTGTATTCAAAAATAATAATGATTAATTAATATAAATACTGATGTACCTTCTAATTACTTTAATGTGACAATTTTATTCCTTACCAGTCTGCAGTATAATATCTATATGGACTATACGTCTTGTTTATATTTTATATGAAATAATAGCTATGTTTAATAGCTAATGTTTCTAATAATGAAAACCAAATAACAAATTTTAATCTTTACCAGATATTATTGTATTGAAAAATTTATTATTTTGTGGAAATTCTCTATTCATAGAATTAAAATATTTTAAAAATGTATGAGTAAAGCCCCCCACAGGGTTCCTTTGGTATAATATTGAGGTGTGGCTATATCCCTTTAAGATTTAGTGTTATGTGCCCCACTGGTCAGCACACTTCATAGTAATAAGAGGTCCTTTTTGTTATAAATAAAAACAATTAGTTTCTATCATTCATTTCTAATTAGGGTTTTGCCTACTTTTATTAAATAAATTTTATTGCTTTATATATTATTAACTTAGGTTTGTAAGACCGTCTATTATGTTTAAGATAAATCTTATATCAAGTTTTTAGATTAGATTTCTACTATATATTATATTTTTTGAACATTTGCAGAAGAGTTTTAATTACTACGGACATTTTGGCTCGTGGTATTGATGTTCAACAAGTTTCATTGGTCATAAATTATGATTTACCTAACAGTCGTGAATTGTATATACACAGGTAAATTATTTTTATCGGGTACGATAGGACATATGGATTATGTCTTGTTGTTGTCAGATTAGTTAACAGTAAAATGATTAATGATTGGTGAAAAAGCAAATACATTTGTAACAAAATTCATATCCTACTTATTGTTCAACATTTCTTTTTCTTACTCTAGACCATCCTTATTTGTTTATATTCAATATAATTTTATATATACAGGATTGGCCGTTCTGGAAGATTTGGTCGCAAAGGTGTGGCAATTAATTTTGTAAAAATGGAAGATATTAAGATTTTACGCGATATCGAACAGTATTATTCGACACAGATCGATGAAATGCCTATGAATGGTGAGCATAATAAATGCAATCAATATTAATGGTTTTGCACGTGTCTATTTTGAACTGCATAATATAAAATTTTTAATAACACCAATATTATTATTTTCAGTTGCGGACTTGATTTGAATGACCAGAATCCAGATTTTTACACCTTTACCGTATTTTTTAAATCATTATTTATTACCAATGCCTATACCCAGGATGGAGTATATTTAAAAATTTTATCAGTATAATATGTAAACAATACATTTATTAATTACTTTTTTTAATAATATGGAGATAAAAATAGTGTATGTATAATAAAATACACACTAATTTTAATCCATATTTTAGAGTTATAAGAAGCCTTTCTTTTTTTTATAATTATACAGTTTAAGTTAATAACAGTAGAATATAAGCTCGTTGTCAAAGTGTATGTACTATATTATATTCTCTATATTGTTTACTTACAATTATGTTTATTAATAAAAATATCCTAAATAATGTATCAATATAAGAAAATATATCTTAAGAAAACCAAAATAATTTTTAGAATTTTGTAATTTAACTATAACAACATTAATCATATTATCATACATAATGAATATATTCAATATCACCATTGTATCAATAAAAAATTATGATTATAATTTTATAAGAGTAAAAAATGGCTTATAGGATTAGATTTTAGTCATTTTTACCATTTATACTCTACAGGCTATTGTTTATTGTGTATAAACAAAATTATTTGATAACATATATTTAAAATTTTATTTTTAAAAAACTGTATAAATAACAATTTTTAGTTTATCTGTAGAGAGTGATTGGAAAATTTTCAGTCACCAAGTGATCGTCAACAAAAATTACTGAAATGTTGACTTCAAACTCTGAAAAAAAAATCATATTTAATCATAAATAGATATTTTACTAGAAACAAGATGCAATGTTTGAAATCAAATGGTAAATAGAGTAAAAATTACCTAGATCAAGGGTGGCCTAACGGTTTTTGGTCACAATCTACCTAAAATATACTTCACCTTTAAGGATTGACTTCCATAGAAAATTATACAGTTAAAAGTTAAAACTTATCGACAATTTGTTCACTACAACCTCGATTAATATTTGTGCACAAAGTTTAGTTGCATTAAACAAAATTCTAACATGATCGACTTTGAAGTTATCAGTGATTGGTCTCTGACCTATACCATCTCATTAAAGTACAGATAATTATTTACAGTATGTACCTTATATGTAGAATTTTAAAAATATTATAAGAAGCTACAAAATATGTATTTAATTTTTTGATATGTGCACTTAAAATTTGAATATGTGCATAAAAATCTATTAAATATTATAAACATACAGTTTATATTAGTTGTAGTTCATTTGAATCTTATTTATGACCTTAGTAATAAATTAAATAACAATTGATAGTTGAAAAAGCGTGGTCAAGTGGATACCGCTCTGCTGTACAGTTGATCATTATTATTTGTGTTAAATTTGAATCCAATGAAAGGTATTATTGTATACAAAAAACGATTCTGAACAGAGATGATTTGTCAGCCTATGATATATTTTCCAGTGGGTGGTGAAAAAGGTGGATTATGTTTTAATGGCCTGAATACCCCAAAATTTAAGTTCTTTTATAACTATTGTAACATTTGTAAGCCAAGCTTATAGAAAATCTTGTATAAAATGTTCAACTCTTAGATACTTATACAATTTTTTTTATAAATTATGATTTAAAAATAATTTGTCAATATTTGAACTTCAAATGCTATTAAAAAAAAATTGTGCCTATGCCCTATAGCCTATGTTTTCTTATAATTTTTAAATCATTGTAAGACTAACTCTAAAATACTCATTTAGAACTTTTAATTTAAATTGTAATGCATTAATGCATATGTTTAATATATATATATATTTTTTTAAGGTATAGGACTAGACTGTGACGTGTATTATTGACTTATTACTATAATTGTGTATTATTAAATATATTATCGTCTTACATTTGTATTCATTTATGGATACCTATGTTTTACCTATTAGGTAGACTTATAGAAACATGCGTGGTAGACTACAAGTGTGAAGTAGACTGCATATGATAGGTAGAAATGGGCGGTAGACAGCATACAACAAAAATACCGGAATTTTAAATTAAAACAGACATAATAGATTTTTTGTTCCAAAATTATAATTTTTTAATTTAAACAAAATGTTTGGTACTTTTTATCATATTTTTAATATCATATTAACAGTAACATAACTCTGTTAATAGAGTTGCATATTAAATTGATTTATTGAATTATTATTATTATTCACTAAAATATAAATAATAATTTTCAATGAAGAATCGTTAATACTTAATAATTATTATTATAATCATAGTGAACAATGATTTTTTATTATTTCTACCGAGAAATATAGGCTTACAGATTTCTACAATAAATATATTCATCTAATAATAAAGTATATGGAATTCATTGAACATATTTACTACAAAATTCTGGTTTTTTCATTGTAAGGTATTATAAAAAAAAAAAAATTATGATTAAATTTCTAATAAAAACATGTTAGCCGTTCTACAGCCTGTAACACTTAGATTATCTCTCTCTGTAAATATGCTTATGAGTATATTAACAGCAGTAAATAATTTAAATTCATATGATAATCGTTATTTGATGAAGATTTACCTATTTTGAAATTTGCTGTTTTTGTGGTGGAACAAGAAAACAGCCTTGGAAATATCATATAAATTGGAATTGAGATACCCGTTGATACATTTCCTTCAGCAATTTGAATGTTTTGAATTTCAGTGGCTATAAAATTTTTACAAAATGTAATTAATACAATTTTAATTTTTTTGAAATCATTTACTCGCATATGTTATTATCATTTTACTAATCACTTATTACCAGTAATATAATATACTGGTAAATGGACAATTTCTCCCTACTATTTTTAGTGTGGTAGGATAATTACCCCCTCTATAATGTATTTTAGTTATGAAAAAAAAAAAAATTATCATTTCATATTAAATAAAAAAAAAATGGAAGGAAAATGTCCTAATACACCGAAAATAGTGGGGAGTAAATTTCTACGATTCATACATACCATACCTAAATATATGTTCAGCAGTTTTAATTTTGTATGTTTAGCTAAACATTAAAGTGAAATAATCTATTATTATATATAAAAGTAAGAACATTATCCCCGTTCTCTTATCAGTTTTTATACAATACTTTAATTTTTAACTTTTTAAGTATTATTCGAAATAATCAAAATTAATATTTTACATATCCATAACTCGCTTAAAAACTAAAATTCCATAAAAACTGACGAGAGAACATAAATAATGTTCCTATCCTTAATTTTATTACAATGGTAGATCAATAAACTCTCTAATAAAATTAAAAACACAAAATCGGTTTTACTTAACGAAAAATTGCTTATAGATATAAGACAGACAACACATGTGGGTATTGCGTACACTAGTGAAAAAAGAAAATTTACCATCTTTTGAGAAACCTTCGGCACAACCACAAGTCTCAACGCGCACCAATTGTACATCTATTGATTTAATGGGGATATCGGAATGTTCAATTTTAACCTAGAAATTGTAAAACAAATATTTCAATTAATTATTAAGTAATGAAATGCAGAACACATCATCTCACTTCTCCTGTAAATGGCTGCATAATTGAACAAAGAACTGAGTCAATTGAACCAACAATGTGAAACTTTGGTATAATGGAACTATCATTAACATTAGCCAAAGTATTTTGATTTATCACAAACTTGTCTACCTTAGATGACAACACATTTAAACATGGCTATAAAACCGTAAAAAATAAAACACTTGTTTATTGTGATATAGTTTTCAGAATTCGCCAATGTTTACCTACAGTGTTTTCGACAACAAACTCAAGTGTTTTGTGAATGTCCTTGTTCAGGAAATTCCTTTTAATAACAGCTTTCAGCAAATACTGTACATTAATGAACACGCCATGATAGGACTCGTATAGCACTTTGTTTAAGAGCGGAATGACAGGCGCTTCAAATGGTATCTCAGTGGTACCGCTTGGAAACCGGCCGGCGCGGGCTATTTCCAAAGAGCACATCATCAATTGCACCGGCTGAAAATTTGCAAACAATCTTCAGTAATATCAATGTGATATGATCATGAGTACGTACCTTGACAGAATTGTAAAAAGCGTCGAAAGCGCCTACATTTTGAGTGCTGATCTGCAGATCGACTGTGCCCTCAATGGTCATGAAAACGCCTTCGTGTTTGATGTCCGTTGGCGTGTCGATGATCACCACCCCGGCAATCGTGTCCTGCGAATAGTTATAATAGTTACGATATTATTGACAGCCACCGATGAGTTAGAGCGTACTTACGCCTTCGCGATACACCTTGTTCGACCGCTTCAGTTGTATATCCAAGTTTAACGCCATTGCTGTTACGAGAATTTCCGTGAAGCAACACCGTAGGCAACGGTGGTGAGAAATGTCGTATAGTAACGCAATGTGATTCGGATGACACGAATGTTAAATGCGTAAAATATAATTACATTTAAATAATTATCTACTATTCAATACGGACGAGTGTACGCGGTATGGCTATACATTAAATTGTTAATATATTAACAAGTGTAAATAACAATGAACATTATCATTCGTTATTATGTATGATAATTTTTTGAAAAATGATATGGTGTTTAATGATTACGTCTGTTTGATACTGATAGCAGTGTGATAACCATAGAGTGATAACGAAGCCTTTGGCCCATCATGGTTGTTTTAAAACGTAGACCGTAGACCGTAGACTTGTAAAATAGGCATAAATAGGTCTATATTTTAAAATGTACAAAAGATTTCAAGAGATCAGTATTCAGTATATTATTGTAAAACTAATATTGTATAAGTTTTTGACTATTGTTAACAAAACTTCCCATAAAAAATGTAATAAAGAAAAAAATCTACAACTGTAATAAGCATACAATATTGTGTACCTACTTTGATGAATGATGATAATATTTAAACAGGTAGGTACAGGAAATCGTTATTAATTATTATAATACATTAATGTAATGTGTAACCGTGTAAACATGTCAGAGAAAAATAATGTACGTAATTTTTTTTTTTGTCAAGTACCTACCTACAGTATAGGACAATAAATATTGGAGTACAGTAAGAAATATTAAACATGCAGTTGCCTTAACAAATTTAGGTTCACTTCATTTTGTTAAAATATATATTAGATAATATATCATATAATATAATAATAACAATAATACTAATCAAATTTATGATTTATCATATCCGTGTATGTTTAAAGTACTCATTATTTCTACATTAGTCACTAGTTTGTTTTCGTCATTCAAAACTGAAGGTGTGCATTTCTTGTTTCCAAAAATTAATAAATTAAATTTTAATTATTAAAATGTCCTAAAATAAAAACCGCAAAATTGAAACTGAATGAGATGGTTAATTCATGAAAAACAAGCCCAAATTTCACATTAATTATTTACTCACATTTTTTTTCTTTAAAATTAAAAATTGTAGGATATTTGGTAATTATAATTTGTGTTATTTTTTTTTATACCTATAAAAATTTCTTGTTTTATAAAAAGGTCTCGAGTTTGTTTGAATACTTCCACAGTTTAGGCACGCATTTACACCATATACTAGTACCGTGGAAATAGACCTCGAGGGAGAGTGTAGTTTAAAAGAAATCAGTATCAAATATGTATGGTGCAACATGAATAATAATTAGTCACCCAAAACTAATTGTTAGATAAAATTATGGGCACTTGTAATTAGCTATTACTATTAAAATAAATGTTAAAAGTAAATAAAATATTTATATTATTTTTATATTTTTTTAGGGCATTAAACTATTTTTTGGGTCATTTTTGATACCTACTTTAAGCTCTGAAGTTGTCTACATCTCACTATACTACTTGACTATTCATAACCATTGTATGGTATAAGTTGTTGGGCCAACTACACATTAGAGCTTGACTATGTATATAATAATCTAATATGTATATTAAAAGTTTAAATAATATTTAATTGATCAGTTTAATAAATTATTTACTTCAGACCATAATACTAAAGTTCATAGAAATCATACAACTGATATAGAAGTATCAAAGAATTCAGTATCTTTAAGGCTATATAACCTTTATTTATTAATATACCTAAGTATAATATACTTTTATATTACAATAAATTTAAAATATAATGTTATTTGGCAAAAACTACTCGTACATATTGAGCAACCTAACTTTTATAATCCACAAACGACAAGGAACATAAATAAAAATTATCTGGAAATATAAATGATAAACCATACTAATTACATACTAATTTGAACGCCAATAGAATCTCCAGTATTGGATTTTTTCGTTTTGTTTCGTCTAGTATTTAAAGCTAAAACTTTGTTATTTTTAAACCATGGTGCCTAATTATTATTTATTATATAGTTTGGTTTTATAGACTAAAATTTTATCTTTGATTTTCTTGTTATTTTTACTTTTATTATTATCACTTGTCTTTTAGTTTTCATATTGTGCCAATTCATATTATGTAATGTTTTTTTGTTAAAAGGCTTTGGCCCATTGATTGTATATAAATAATTAAACAAATAAGATCTTATTAGTTCTTAAATATTAAAAATTATTCATACATTAAATAATTCTAATATACAATGCAATTGAATTATATATATTATTTAGATTATCACCTATACATATTTAGGTAAAATATACAATTACACTTTGTGGTAGATTTTACAACTATGTTGTGTAAGATTAGAAATAAAACAAGAAAAGTAATTATGTGACAAACAATACTTTATAATTAATTTATATAATATTATAATATACAACTACTGAATTACTACTATAAGTAGTTAATAATAGTTGTGATAGTTTAAGTCTTCTCTTTTCTTGAGATTAATTAATAAATAATAAAATAATCACTTCTGTAGCCTAATGTTGTTAGTTCTACATAATGAACAACATGTTGCTCCCTCTCGCATTCACCTTTCAATACATCCTCTACAAAAATTATGCTGGCAGGGTATTACAGTTACAGTAGAAATTTCATTGTAGCAAATTAAACACACCTCAAGAACTAAAAAAATGTTATAAGTCAACAAATATTTACAAAAAAATATCATAACGGAGTGAAAATTAATTTAATTTTACTTACTTTCTTCTTCTCTATGTTGTTGCTGCTCGTGAATTGTAACACCTTGCTCCATATCTAAATTATGATGTATAAAGTATTAGTTTTTAAATCAAAAACAACATGATATATGTGGGATTTTAGCTGTGTGAATCTAGATATCACCCTTGTATGTTTGCATGTGTAGGTAATAATAGATAAGTAAGTCTTCCAAGTTGGCGTATTACGAGTGTGAAGTTCACTGTGAACCATGCTAATAGTGCTGTGTTGTATACTTGTATAATTTTATTCAGTAAGCCCATGTAACGATGTGTATTATAATTTATAGTATGATAAAAAATCATTGATATTAAAGCCATTACTAAATTGTTATACACATCTAAATCTCACACATTATATACTGATTAATTGTATAATTTTGTAAATTAATCATAAGATTATATTAGGAGTCACATAAAATATATACTTTAGTACCATTAGAATTGCTATTGTCAGTTTCTTCAAAAAATTGTTCCCATGCTTGGGCTTCATTAAACTGTGTCGTCTATCTCCTAATGCTTCTACTCTAAGCCTCCTCTGACGATGTCTCCCATTTTCTACAAATAATACATAACATTTATTTATTATACTTGATTTTTATGAATTGGAATATTTCTTAATTAAATAAAGTTTGATAAGTAATAAAACAATAATACTAAGTATTATAAACAAAGATTTCATACAGATTTAGTAAACATTTTTATTAATTTTAGAATATCTATTGATACAATAATTTTTTTAATAATATTGATTATTTTTCAGTTATGTTAACTACCTTGTATGAGGTGTGGGTGATCATGTTCTATTAGCCTCTCATTTCAGGTAATTCAACAGGAGGTCTCTGTGTACTACCTAATACTGGATGACGTAGCTGAAGTGGTGATAGAATTACTTGCAGCAACAGCAGCTACTGGTTGAAAAACTAATGGCAGCTTGTTGTCCACATGCAATATCCATTTTCATTGCTGTTATTCGTAGGTGGTTGTAGTATGAGAAATTCTTTGCAAAAACTGCCACATAGATATCAACTCTAAAGAGTATTGTTGACAAGTATGTAGTATCCTATTTAAATTTTTATGAGTAACTGCAGTTTATTGTTGGACGTAAATTATTATTCAGCTGCACCGCAATATCATGGAAACTCATACTAAGATGACAAGGTCATAAAGGTGATCTGTAATATGAACATTAACAAATAATATCATTATTGTAAATTATACTGATATCATAGGGAAATTTATGAATAAACTATAATAACAAATTTCTGTGACCTATAGTGTTTTACTGATAAATTAAAATTTTTAATCATTAAGACGCTAAGGTCCTATTCTAAAATATATTTTCGAATATTTTGTTATATAAATATAAAATTAAACAGTCGGGAGTGTACTTTTGTTAACTGTATGCGCTCTCAATATTCCTCTGTACTTACGTCATTAACTTGTTGATAATTATTTAAAAAAAAGATTTACAACAAATACGTAATGGTCATACGTAGTTGGAAGAATAATTTGAATTTTTAATATTTAAGGTTTGTTATTTTTATAGTTAATACTTTAGTTACACAATATTAATATATAGCTACACGATTTAAAAGTAATTCATTATGTATTATTATTATTTATTAATAATATAAATGTTAATTTATTTACATGTGTTATAATCGGTAATACTAAAAACGCAAATCGTCTATTTTTATTGGTAACCCCAAGGTTCAAAAATAAATTTTATTGTACTCGTTGCTCTATAGTCTATACGTTTCAATTGAAAATTTGACTCTCTTTATATTTCTTTCTCATATAGGTAAATAGTATTTTATATTTCAAAAATAATAATGATCGAGTTCAATATTGAACTCAAGTATTAATTTATTATTGTGTCGTATTTTATCATAACAAATTACGACGAATTATACGACACTAATCATTTAAAATAATTGTTACACACTATAAACTTTACTAATATAATATAATAACATTAAATGAGATTTTAGATAACTGTAGCTTTAAAATAAATAGATTATGATATGAATTTATCATTAGTCTTTTTTATTTTTAAATGAAGAATGTTTGAAAATCGATTTAAAATATTTTAAATCGTAGTTATACCAGAGGTTATTTACATCTATATCAGTTGGTAATTTGTTTATATACTACGATCGTGAAAGGTATGCATATGCGTCAGCTTAGTAATACCCGACGACTATTATTATAATAAAATATATTTGCACTTGTAGGTTGTTAAAAAATAAACTGTTTAAATGTATAATAATAATTATAAAATTTAAAACAAATCATACTCTTTAAATTATTCCTATAATAAAGCAAGATTGCTTAATTTAGAAATACATGTATATACAGTATGTCAATATGTATGTTAGCCATGATATTGCGATAGGTTATTCATAATATTACATACTATACTGAATGTCTGGTGTGTGGGTGTGTCGCATTTGTTATTCTCAATTTCAATTTCCAACGTAGATACCAGAACTTGGTGATACATTCATCACTCGATTTAATTTACTTGCTTTGCAGTATGATATAATATAAATGTCTATAAATGGAAAAAATGTTGAGAACAATAACAGAAAAAAAAATATTTTTCCAAGCTATTTATTCGTGAGTAAAAATAAAATTTCTGGGCTCAAAACGATTGCTAATCAGTAATTAAATGCGCGGATTGATATTACACCAATAATCAGTACCTACTTATAGCTGTTCTAAAACGAACTACGAAGTAATTTTAATAATAGTTATAAGATTTTTACTTATAATAATATATTATTATTATTTTATATTTTATATTTTATACATGTCTACCTACCTGTTGAATGTTGGCTATTGTTAAATTCATTTTTTTTTCAAATTTTCAAATGATCTGCTTATAATATAGGTTTATTTTACTTTAAGTTATCGATTACATTTTTTTCAATTTCATTATAAATTTCGAATATTATTATTTTTTAACAAACATTTTGGATTTTGATGTAACTTGATTTATAAAAGATTTTTACGATTTTTATCGATATTTAAAATCGATTTCAAGCTTTGATTTAAAGTATAATATAGGTAGGTAGTAGGTACTAAGTATATATTATTTAACTTTTTGATTTTTATGATTAGGTAAATGCCATGTCTCAAAATTAGTATGATTTTGTGAAATTCTTTAATTGGTTTGGACTAAACAATGGGATATTTGCTACTTGTAAATTGTTAAAAGAATTAATTAGGTATATGAAGTCCACCTGGTAAACAATTATGTGTTGAAACTTGAAATGAGTTCTTATGATTATGAACTGTTTATGAGTTCCGTCAACAAAATTCATATCAGTAAATTACACAACAAAAGAGATTAAGTTATAACCATTAGTTTCATAATATATTATAACCGATATAGGTAAATTCACTTTAATAATATAACTATACCTAACTAAACTTCGTATAATTATTACTTATAATTAATGTTATTAACTGTTAATTGGTGATTACCAGATTACCCTATGTCCCGATCTACCCGAGAAAAATAAATTCTAATGCTAAATTGCTAAGCAATAACGTCGTAACTAAGTAACTTGTGTATAGTTAATATTTTTTTTTTTAATTTATGAGATTGCGTTGTATTTATAATACATATGTATTATAATGTACAATACATGGTATACGTTTATTTTATATGTTTGTACTTGTACATAACTTATTATATTTCATGATATAGGTAGGTACCTATAGTTTTTAAATTTTTAGAGTGTAGCGATACAATGATAATATGATAATATGTAAGTATTACATATTTATACTTACTAACATTAAAAATCGTATATTATATGGGAGATAAAGTCGTTTGAAATATGCCGTACGAATAAAAACGGGAAAATTTATTATAAAAATAAAAATTCACGCGAAATTCCGATATGAGATTACACTTTATCTTAATCTACCGATTGGGTACAAATAGATTTCAGATATGTAATTATTTCACGACACGATCAATAACACAATATTATAGTTCAGTGTTCAGACCAGACGTTCAGTCTTCAGTGTATCAGTGTATCCTGTGTATCTACATTCTGCAGACAGCGCACTTGTGTAAGTCAAAAAGTTTAATGTGACATATTATCATGTACATCGATTTTAAAAGTTCAAAAATTGAAAACATACAGTTACCTACCGTAATAATGTAATAATATAACTCTCGATGATTTATATAGAGAAAATATTGTATATTCAATTTGAAAAGTTGACAATACTATACTAATAAGTAATAACAAACAACACTTGTGCCTTGTGAGTTGTGGTAGTGGATAAGAAAAAAACGGTGAAAATATAGCTTACAGAAACGACGAAAAATATGGAACGGAATTGCAATAAAAGTTTTAGAATTTAGAACAAGAGAAGACTATAGGTAAGATTAATAATAATATTTATTATTTTTGTATTATATTCGTATTGATCGATTTTCATAGATCGCACACCGAAAAAAAATCCACGAGTTATCAAATGTTGTAAGTGCCGCTGTACCGTTTAGCCAATGTAATATTATAACATTATAAAGGTTTCTCAATTTATAAATAATTAATTTATAATTTAAATATGTTATCGGCGTGTGTACAATAGGTATAATTTGCTTGATTTATAAACGAACAATAATAATAATAATAATAAATATTTTCACAGATTTTCGAAAGTTGTTTTTCTAAAAATTCAATACCTTATTATAGGTATTAGGTAATACAATAAATAAATAACAGTAGTTATTAAGTAATAATAATAATCATAGCTGATGAAAGTGATACCTATGCATTTATATTTATTTATTTTTTATTATTAGATAAACAGGTCATGACACCACTGTCCTTTTTTGACAATTTTGAATAATTTGACGATAAAAATTATTGTAAACGAAAAACGTTTCGGAGCAAAAGACCACCTGTTAATGTATTTCACGATGTTTTAGATTCTGAACGAAGTGATGAATGTATTGATTTTACAATGGTGTGTGTTTTTTTTTTTTTTTCTTTTTGTTTTTGTGTCTGTGTACAGCATAACTAGTCGAAATAATGCTCTAATTTCAAACTATGGGGGTGGTTTCCGAAATAAAAGTGAATATCCTTGGTGCATTATAGAGGTAAAAAGTTAACATTTTCCAACAGTTTTCAAAAAAATCGAGAAAAACAAAAAAAAAATGACGGAAAAACGGCAATTTTTACGCAAAACCAATTTTCGACCAAATCGATTTTTTTTTATGGTTGTAATTCAAAAACTAATCACTGAAAATACTTGAAATTTTCACCAAATGTTAATGTCAGTGGTATCTGTATATAATTAAATTTTCAAAAATTTTGACTTTTTTTGAGTTATTTATAGACCACTGAAATTTTCGATTTTTTTGAGAAATTTTTTTTAAAGTGTCGATAAAAAATTTTTGGATGACCAAAAAGTTTTGAAAATTTAATACAAGGTTCCTTATGAGTTGTTTTTATTGTAGCTAAAAAAAATTAAAAATCGTTAGTCACAATTTTTTTTTATAAGAGTTTATAGTTCAAATTTTTACGAAATCTGTCGAAAACGCGAAAATTTGCAAGTAATTTTGAAGTTGAAAAATCATAAAATTTTTTTTCTTTTATAACTAAGTTTTGAAAATTTGGTACAAGGTTCTCCATACATTTTTCTTCAAATATCTGTAAAAAAAACTCTACCGGATTCAGACAAAAAATTTTTATGAGTGTTTGAAATTTAAATTTTTACAAAACCGCGTTAAATAACGGTTTAGCCTCAAACGATTTTTGATATTTGTTATAATTAAAAAAGTATAAGTCGTAGATACTTGAAAATTTTACCAGTTATTTAGATTGGCATTTTATTTACTTGATTTAATTTTCAAAATATTTTGAGTTTTTTTGAGCTATTTATAGACAACTGAAATTTTCAATTTTTCTGAAAATTTTTTTTTGAAGGGTCGATAAAATTTTTTTGGCCCTATCAAAATACTTGAAAATTTAATACAAAGTTCCTCATATGTTATTCTTATAGTGATTAAAAAATTATAAGAATACATAGGCACAATTTTTTTTTATTAGCATTTGAAGTTCAAATATTTACAAAAATTCGTCAAAAGCATGAATATTTGCAAATTATTTGAAGTTGAAAAATCATAAAATTTTTTGTGTTTATAACTAAGGATTAAAAATACAACACTAAGTTTTCCATAAGTTTACCTTCAAGTATCTATAGAGAAAACTCGAAGCATCATTATAGGAACAATTTTAAGTGCGTTTGAATTTTAAATTTTAACGAAATAGCGTAACGATAACGATTTATCCTCAAACGATTTTAAATATTTGTTATTATTCAAAAAGTATAAGTCGTAGATACTTGAAAATTTTACCAGTTATTAAGATTCTCGTTTTCTTTACGTGATTTAATTTTCAAAATATTTTTTAATATAAGCTGGTTTTTTTAAACCACCTTTTTCACCAACCACTAGAAATTATATCCTAGGCTGACAAATCATCTTCGTTCAGAATCGTTTTTCGTATACAATGATAACTATCATTGGATTCAAATTTAACACTCCTATAATATATAATAATGATCCATACGGCACCTAATGTACAGCAGAGCGGTACTCACTTGCCCACTTTTTTTGTTCTAGCTTTTAAAATATTTTTTACTATTAAATTGTAATAATTAATAATAACGGTAGATTGATTTAGTTTTTTACGAAAACATTGCATTTATCATATTATTGTCAGTATTAAATTATTATGGTTAATAATAAATAATAATATATTTGTAAATAATTAAATTGGTTAAATAATATATAAGTATTTTGTTATTAACTTTTGACCGTACTGTAAAACAATGTGAATAGGATAAATAGGTAATATCTCAAAGTAATTCATCATTTTCTGTAAAAATTTAAAGTACCAAGTTTATTGCTCAGTTTATTCATTTTTAATCGTAGACTAAAAACTGTGATACTTGGAATGAATAGTCTATACTCTATAGAATAGTTGTTTATAAGTATATATTATTTTTATAATAGATTATAAATAATATAATATTATACCTTACCTAATATTATAATATTTTATATTGCCAGCAGTAGATTTTCAACAATTTTTTTTTTTTTTTGGCGAGGGGGGTCCTAAAATAATCTTACCTTTAAATTATATAATAGGTCAATTCACTCTAATATCAAAACTAACAGCATACTTTTGAAACTGGTGAACGAAAATTTGCTATGTCGTATATGTGTGTACTGTGTAAGATGGGTCACAGCTCATGCGGTTACGACATCCTCTCTGAATAAAAAATATAAAGTGTGTAGTACGATATTAATCATTACGTCCATTATGAAAAACAGATTCTTTCTTTGAAAAATGTTATTGCTTCTTGAGGACTTCTTTTATACACTTCTTCTGAATTCACTAAATCAGTTTCCTCTGAGTTTTTCCATTTCATCAAGAACCTCATCTTTCCATGTTTTTTTTTTAATTCATTAATGAAGTCTGATTCTAGTCCTTTCTTTTAGTACCACTATAAAAAAAAAAATTGTAATTTGTAACTACTTGAAAATATTTAATATTTATGGATTTTATTTTGTAAATCTAAATTACGATAAATTCTTTTTTATTTTTTTAAATATTTTTACCTATTATACTGGGAGTAAAAATTAAACTTTTCAATCATAAACAGGACTATGTATAGGTACCTAAATTATTTTAAAAACAAAACTATAAGAATCATACTGCATACGAGTCTGCAATGAAGTACCACATTTTATGTCTTTGCTGTCCTTGCTATCATATATAATTTGTGTATAATAAATTGTATAGGGTAATACAGCCAAAAACGTATAAATGATTCAATGTTTCCAGGTAACCAGGGCGTAACGTGGCGCTTTTCGATTCTGTGTGCCAAAGCAAAGATATAAAATGTCAAAAATCACACTTGGGAAGTTGGGAATGCACAAATACCTCATTTCTAAGGTTAAAAAATTCAATACTAAGTTGTCCATAAATTTTTCTTCAAATAGCTATAGAGAAAACTCGAATCATCTTTATAGAAAAATTTTTATGAGTGTTTGAATTTTGAATTTTTTTCGAAATCCCGCAATGATAACGATTTAATCTCAAACGATTTTAAATATTTGTTATTTTTCAAAAAGTATAAGTCGTAGATACTTAAAAATTCCATCAGTTATTTATATTGGCATTTTCTTTACATGATTTAATTTTCAAAATATTTCGCTTATTTAAATGCTATTTATAGGCATTTATAATTGTTATAACTAATATTTAATTTATTACACTAAGCATTAAGATTACAGGGGGTGTGAGGGGGACAGAACTCCCCCACTCAAGTATTTTAGTAAATTTTCAAATCCCTTCCCATTGAAAAGTCCCGAGAACGCCACTGATATGCACAATACTATGTATAGGTAATATAGTATCCTCTATTCATAATATCAACTATTGTTTATATTTTTTTGTATTTCGTCAAAGGTCTAAGTCCCAGAATCTAAAATTGGTAATTCTTTAACAAGATGTGAAATCATATACAAGTAGTAAATAACTATATTTAAATGTTTTTATTATTTTTCTTTTTATATTTAGCTTGTACTAATAATTATAGCTCAACAATTACATAACATTGAAATATTAACAAGCCAATAGGTACAAAAAACAACCAGAATAATAGCAATAATAATAATAGTAAATTATATAAATTAAAAATATAAAAACATAAACCAAAAAATTCAAATGACAAAACCAGCCTCCTAAATAAAAGAAATAATAAGAATAAAAGTTTAATTAAATCTATATTTTTATTTTATTTTAAAACTATAAATTAAGGCTTTTAGAAGTTAATATCACACTTGTCATAAAATCATTAGTTAGCTACATATTACAGACATAATTTTTACCATAGCAATTTGATGTACATTTGTATTGTTATTTTAAATGTATAAAAGCCTAATTTATTTTATTTTTATTAGTTTTTATATTTACTTATAATATTATTAATGTTTATAAATTTTAAGTCTTGATTTAATACTACACGGTTACTAATACATAAGTTCGACTTTATGTATAAAATAAAAAAAAACACTAAGTTATTAGGTAGTAGTAGTTAATACATCAATAAACTCAATAGATTATAATTATTATATATAAATAATATAATTTAATAATAATGATATACTTAATATAAAATAATATATTATTTTATTATTAAATTTTAATTTAAACAATAACTTATAAATACAAAAATGTATCTGTACTAAGTATGAAGGTCTTTTATATTGGCAAAAAAAAAAAATAATAATAACCATAAAAAGGCAATGATAAATTGTTATATAAGTACACTAAACTTATGTACGATGTGTATACATAATACATTTACACGTACGGATAATTTATCTTTATGAACATATTGGTAAAAAAAAAATTGTAATTTGTTTATATATTGGTCAGTTAACAATTTTAATAAATAATAATATTATAAATTTGACTGTATACATGATTTATTATTCAATTGAAAATGTTTTGAACCTGTGGAATGATCAATGTTCTCTAAGTTTACATTGTCAAGTGTAGATGTGTTTGGCATATATTTGAAACAATCTGAAAATCCAATATTTTTTAGTTTGTATGTGTAAGACCATTGGAAGACATGGCATCCTGCAAGCTTGTATGACGAATATAAATTTGAATAATATCGATTAATACCATGTTATACAGCCAACGAATGCGAGTACATACTTACACACATGGCTTGGCGTAGCGCAGTGCTTGCGGTTATAATTACACAACGTGATTGAGAACAAGTACCGGCCTCTGCCACTAGTTACCGGATGGGTGACCACCTGGGAATTGTAGTGGTAAAAACCTTGCCACGCACACACGTGTCTTAACCAACCGTATACCTTCCCACATGGTAAAAACATACTAATAGCTAATAGCCATAGTTTCCAGGCTTAAAAATTGATCAATAAAAAAAAAAAAAAGAATGTATAGTTTTAGATGAATAATATGAATATGTTAACTACAATATATATATATATATATTAATGTAAAGATGTTTAAAAAATACATCATGAAAACTGCTTGGACGGTAGACATGTTGTAATGTCCCGGAAGATGGTACAACCAATCAGCTGGATTTTTAGTACGAAAGTCTTATCATACGTACAATAATTAATGTTTTGCACATTTAAATATGCGTTATTGCCAAAGACGAAGTTAAGAAAATAATAAGTTATAAGTTAAGCTCATAGGTTTTGTTGTTGATGTTTTAACTAAAAAAATAAAAATTAAAGAAAATCATAAAAATCCGAAATTACCGGTATTAAATTTAAGACTTAAATTTTATAAACATTATTTATTTATTTATAATAAATATAAATAATATAAATAATATTTATTTATTATAAATTATTGTTAAAAGAAATCAAACATTTTGAAATTGAAATAAAAATATAATAGACGTATTAATTATTGTTTATATTATAATTAACTAATTTGTATATATAATTATATATATATATACGTATAAAACGTTATAAGCATTTAATTTTGAAAAATTATTTACTTCATAAAAATATTTATTATCACTTTTTTGGTTTATCTATCAAAAACTATAAATTAATTTTTAAATTTAATTTGAACCTTGTAAATTTTTATCTGATAATAATATTTACTGTCGTCTTTTAAATATACCATATTGTAATGAGGATTGTAATTGAGTAGGGGCTTACCTTTAATACTTTGAAAAGATGTAAGCCAATCGTAGAATGCGTAACTCGATGACTACCAAAAAAATACTCGAAGCCCATTTAAGTGATGTATTTTATTATTTATTTAAATTTATTATTTTATAAG
The DNA here is from genome assembly GCF_020184175.1 of Aphis gossypii. Lineage (NCBI taxonomy): Eukaryota > Metazoa > Arthropoda > Insecta > Hemiptera > Aphididae > Aphis > Aphis gossypii. The sequence goes on from NC_065533.1 coordinate 62,280,833, forward strand.
ATTATAAATATTATAATAGTTATTATTATTACACGCCTCTAAATTCCTTTCTGTGAGCTTCTTTTATATTCACAAGCATGTTCACTAACAAATTGACTTACCTTGTTTACTCAAATACCTACTTGTTTGGTTTGTTTTATTCTCTGAATTTAAAGCCAAATCCCAATTTTTAAGTTTATTGAGATTTATTATATCAAATTTATATGGGATTTAGTAGACACGTTTTTAGACCAAAAATCCTCATAAGTCGTTTCCCGTGGATAATATTTCTTTAAATCATTGAGGCTGATTACAGTGCAATAATCCTTATCATATAAATTATCATAGATGTCCATAACTTTGAAACAAAATTTATGATAAGCCAAATTCCAATTTTTAAGTTCTACAGCTCCTGTTAATAGGTCATCGGTAGTCCCTTCAAAATAAAAAATGGGAAGGTATTTTTGACACTCTTTATTATAGTATGAAATATAATATAACGTTATATATATATGTATGTAAAATCAGTTTTCGATAAAATTGACTTTTTTATATAGTTGTAACTCTAAAACGAATCAATGTGAATATTTGAAATTTTCACCAAATGTTTATATTGGCGTTTTACGAGTACATACATGATTAAATTTTCAAAATATTCTTGTATCCTTAATGGACTTTGAAAATTTAAAACCAACATAAATTTTTTAATAATGCCATACTTTTTCGAAATCCAGCCAATGATAATTTTCCGAATTTCGTTGATATATTATCATTTATCAACTACGCACATGAATGTACCTATTGATTTTACAATGATGTGTGGTTTTTTTTGCTTGTTTTTTTTTTGTGTGTGTACAGCATAATTATTCGAATTAATGCTTCCATTTCAAACTTCGGAGGTGATTTCCGATGGCAAAGTGAATATTCTTGGTGCATTATAGAGGTCAAAAGTAAACATTTTCCAAGAGTTTTCAAAAAAATCAAGAAAAACCATTGGCAAACTAGTGAGCCCGAATAACGAAATTGTTTTCATTTAGTTGACCATTAACAGTAGCAATAAGGGCAGTAAATCTGCTTTAGGAATAGAACATTTAAAAAAATTTAATTTTGCTTTTTATTAATGTCATTTTTTCTTAAATTTAACATTTAATTTGTGGAATTATCAATTTTGTTCGTGTTTTTGCCGTGCATCAAGAACGACAACGATAATATTATTCTTTAATCTTGATATTATTATTTTTAGTATTATTATCCAATGATCAATGCGTTAATAAAATAATAATAATATAAATAATATTATGTTGTTTGAAAACTAAGATTTTTAGATTGTTGCAAATATATTTATTTATTTATTTTTTTTTTTATGCGACATTGCACATAAATAAATATTTAACATTTCCGCATAGATAAATGAATGGAATCATTAAGTAGGAAACCTGATTTAATGAACTTAAATTACCTATCTATTTTATCCATCAAGTTATAATAATAATTATTTATTATCATCTATTGTTGGTGTACTTAACTAATAGATATCAACATTACTATAATATTGTTTTAAATATTTACGTTCAGCTCCGTTAGTTAAGTTACTTTTAATGTATTAAAATAAAAATATGTTAAATACAATTGGGTTAATAAAAAGTATTACCTTTTAAATTATGTATAGTAAAAATGTTTTTAATAATAATTTTATCTAATGTTATGTTCTTAATGGTAGATTAGTAGGTTGTAGGTATATGTCAAATAGACGAGTTATACCCTGTATATTAAATAATATAATATACAGGGTATAAATAGGTACCTATAAAGCACGATAATCAGACCCATACAAAAACTTATAATAATTCCAAAATCGATATTGTATTGTTATACGTCTACAAAACATAATTGTATTATGAACATTTTGATTTTTATAGTTCTTACATTTAGAAGTAGGTGTTTTGATGAATCACTATTAGAAATGTATATAATTTGACAATACAATAGGGTATAAATATTAAATGTTTTTAAGAACTACAGATATAAACTACATTAAAATTTTACTTGTAAAAAATAATAGTTCAAAATAATTAATTGAAATTACAAAGTCTTATATTTTTTATATTTAATATAGGAATAAATACCTAGCCTTACAATGCTTGTAAATTAATAGTCACATTGTATACTATAGGTTTTAATGTCCTTACCAATTAGGTTATGACACATGGGAGGAGAATAATGGATGTAAGTATTAATAACTTGTATTTTGTTATATCTACTTATATATCATAATTTCACCATTTTAACTACTTTTAGATTCTGAGCGGAGCGAGGAATGTATTGGTTTTACAGTGATGTTTATTTATTTTTTATTCTGTAAACACTTTTTCTCCCCCTAAACGTGCTCAAAAGTACAAGTGTAGTACCTATATTTTCTGAAAGATAATGTTCTTGATCTGGTACTTTAAACAAGTCATTTTTCGATTTTCGAAATGATACTCGAAATAAAAGCGGCTAAAGGAGAAAAACTGTATAACTTCACGATTATGTTATTATGTTATTTTATAAATATTTATTATGTATAGTAAATGCTAAATATAACTTTTATAAAATTTCTAAAGATAAGTATGACGAAGATGATGATGAATTTATGAAGATAGTAATAGTCTTGAATGTGAATTTATTCCTGGTATTCCTGAAAACGAATATTCAGAAGCTATAAGAAAAATCCGAGAAACTGATTCTATTGAAAATATTAAACGAGTTAATTCCAGTGACTTAGACATGAGTTAATGAATAAGAATTTTAATAATATGTAGTGGCATAGCCAGAAAAATATTTTTGGGGAAGGGGGGATTACATTTTTATTACAAATAAATAGGTAAATAAATAAATATACGATTACTAGGTATATGTTTTACTAAATACGAGACATTTTGAGGGAGTTTTAATCCGTTACCACCCCCAGCTATGCCACAGATAATATATTTATTAAATAAAAATTAACTAACATAAGTATTAATAATTATTTTTTAGGTGATGAGTTAAAAATTGACAGTGGTGCTGACGATGATTTTTAAGAAATAGTTGACAGTTTACACAATGAAAGATATATTTCTCCAATCACCTCACGACAACAAACTTTGCCAGATAACCCAATAAGTACCTACTATTGAATATAAATACATAATTTCATAAAATAATTATTATAATTAAATATGGAGCACAACAATATTTTTTAACAACTTATAAAAAACCTTATATCATTTTAAGTGTTTTAATTAAGGAAAAAATGTTATGGGTAGATATAGAAAGAGAAAGTAATTCTACAAATATTTTTTATGATTATTTGTTAAAATTTATGTATAGTAACAATTGTTCATCAAACTATTTTATAATTTTATTATAATTAAAAATAAAAATAAATGAGTAATTGTAGATAATTGAAATGTTACCATATATATAAATAATAAATATATAATATGTTTCCATATTCTATAGGTACAAGGTACATTATATACTTTCCTTAATATTTTGACCAATGATGTTTAACAAACTTTTATATATTCAACTAATTTTGAAAAATGTTAAACTTAAAAATTATTTTAAATTTTAATTAATTAATTAATTTTTTTTTAAATTTATTATTATAGTTACTATCAAATAACTATTATGTACACGTTAGTTCAATTTTAAATTTTTGTAATTTTTTCTTTCTTTATTATAATATTCCTATAACATATTTAAGTCTAAGTTTCATATTTTTATTAACTGATTGGAATATTATTATAATTTTAATTAAATAATACATTTGTTAATGTTAGTAAATGATAATAAATCTAGTTTACTATTTATATTTACATAATTTGTAAATAATAGTATAACACTACCCAAATCAGGATATAATTTATAAGTCACAACACTCATAACTATATGGATGATAAACATTTACTTTAAAATGTTTTATACACATGATACATAAACATTGTACACAATTGAGACAAATGAGACATTTAAAACTTAAATTAAAAAAAAATATATTATAATTAAAACTAAAAAATAACATTAAAATGAATCTAGGTATTTGACATATGTATAACTGAATAAATTCAAATAGACAAAAAAAAAAAAAACAAAAAAAATGATCAAAACAGTCAAAGTTATAACTACTTATTTAATATTATATGATAATTACTTACTTGTATGTATATTATTTTTTATATTATACCTAGGTACATGATTCATGTAGTATAAATTAATTTCCTATGAACTCTGTAGTGGATAAATCTTTCACATTTTTAATCCTCGTAAATTTGCATAAGACCAATAAAAATATGTAAAAATCTATTGATCCGCTCTCTAATTATTGGCCTATTATAGTAGTATTGCTCTTATAATATTAACCTACATGGACGTGGATGGCACCATGTCTTATCTTAACTCAGTAACTCATTATGTTTAATTTCTTCCTTATTATTATTTATTTTTTTTTAGGCTTAACATTTTTAATACCCAAATGTGTTGTATTTATAGGATATTAGAGCACGTAGCAATATTGGCAATATTGTGGTATACTCGGAGGATCATGTCTTATTTAATGACATGGTATTATAGTGGACACATAATATACAGCAGATCGGTCAGATAGTTTCTAATAAATATTAGTAATCTATTTTTTTATAATAACAATTTATTTTGGTTTTCATTACTTCTTTTATCTTATTTATTCAATTATTTTATAAATATTCACAAAACGGCTTTTTAAAAAAGTATAGCAATATCATTAATAACACATTTTAGAAAACCAGTTTTAGTAAATTTAATTAAATGGTTCAAGCTAATATGTACTTATTTATATAGTGGTTGTAATAAACTATCAAAAAATGAATCTGAAGTTCAGGATTAATAAATTTTAGTTTCAACCTAAAAGAGGACGATTATGATAAAAAGAGAAATATTTTACAGAGGTTAAAACAAATAAAATGAAGAAAAGCATGCAGATACAAAGCTGGGGAACAAGAGATAAATTTGATTGAAAATTTAGTGAAACACAATAAAAAGAATGGAAAGATAAATGAAATATTATATAATTTATTTTAGCTATATTTTTAAATTGTCTATACATTTTCTATGTCAAAAATGTAATAACATTTAACAATAACATATGATGAAGATATTTAATAATTTACTGAGATATGTTTAGCTTATAATTAATTATTTGACAAATTCTATGTGTTGAAATAATAATAAATTTGACATATTTCTATAATATTTGTTTATTATTCTTAATTTAATTTCAAACCATGCTAATATAATAATAAATATAACATTAATCATTAATAGGGCTCATAATTTGATGATAAGGAATACTTAAAAAAATGTTAAAGCAATTTGTATTCATGTAATTTTTATCAAATAAATAATAATTATTTTAATTAATTTTAAACACATGTTTTTTTAAAAATCAAATGTTTACACAAAACAATAAAATTAACATTATTATAATTTTATTTTTATGAAAGTTAATCAATATTTATTTGTTAAAAGGATTTATAAAAAAAAAATGGAAATTGTTTGTCTATATTATTAATATAATAAGAAAATAATTTTTTTTTTTTTAATCGTGCAATTTAATATAAACTGTTTACAAACAAAACATGGTAATTTAACTTTTAATAGAAATCAGTTATATAAAATAATTGAAATTAAAAAAACTATCTTAAATGCCAAAAAATACTTAATAAAAATAAGTTTATTAGATTTGTATGTTATTGAAACATATCTTTAGCTAGGAAATCACTGTTTAAGATGTTTAAAAATAAATAAATTAAGTCCAGCCTTATAATTAATCATAATGTGTTCAAATTAAAATAATTGCCATACTTTAATTTGAAGTTTGCACTGTATTTAATAGATGTTTATAAGTTTATAGAAGAATAATTTTCAGAAAATCATATCAAATTTAATAATTAATTTAGTTTTTCTTTATAGAGATCAGAATTATAAATACCAAAAATATTGCAAAGCAAAAGGTCAAAATATGCTTTATATGCACAAAATTGAAAAATATCCTTAAATATGCATATCTATATTACTTTAAACAACTATAAACATTAGAACAAATAAAAATAATTAAATATAACAAAATTAGGAGTGTTGGACTTTTCAAAACCTAAGTCAATCAACAAAATATTTAAACATATAAAAAAACATCATAATACATTTTATAAAAAAATTTGTTAAAAAAAAATTTTAAATCAAGTAATTTGATCATTTACTAAAATTGTAAAATATATATATATTATATGCACTAATGAAAAAATATGCCTCAACCCTCCATATATGCCATTATATGCAAAAGTAAATTTAGTCAATAGAATCACTTGGTCTGAATTGCCCACATTTCAAACCCTTCATAAGTGCATACACTCAGTATAATGGATAAAATTCTGGTATCTAGCTATAAGGCTTAAAACATATTATTAATGTTTCTATACAATTAAAAATGAGTGTATAATTACGATTTAAATATAAATAATATTTCTAATGCATATGTTGTAACTTGTAGTGGTTTAAACCATACATATTCTTATTATAAAGTATATTTTATTTTTTAAAAAGAACCTTTGTTTCAGAAACAATAATGTTTAAAATTAAATGTTTTTTAATATTTTCAAAATATATATGTTTAGTTATAAAATACTAAAAAAATGTACATGTGTATATGAAAAATAGTGTATTTAATAAAGCATAATATCATATTGTGTGCGTTTGTATATTTGTAAGATATTACTATGCCATATTATATGAACTAATTATAATAAAAAAAATACATTGGATCAATTCAAGACAGCAAGTCATACTTTGAAAAAAAAATACTCAACAGATCTGGGTTATACTAACAACCAGATAAATAAAACTTATGGCCAAAATCCTTTAATAATTATGTAACTACATTACTGTAAAAAAAGGTCTATTATAAATAATTAATTTATAAACTTACTAAGTACTATTTAATTATCTATCATTTTATTTTGTAAATACTGTTATATTAGTTTATCAAACCCATGATGGTTGCAAAAGACATTTAACCTTAACATTAATATAGTACTTGAAATAGATCACCCTGTATATAATATACAATTAACTTAATAATAAATTAATTTTAAATCAAGGAAGAAATACTAATCAAACTTAAACATAACTTAATATTAAATCTTATGAATAATCAGATCAAAAGAACGCTGTAAACTGAAAATGTTATATTGATTCAGTTTTTTTTTTTATTTTTAATACTAAAGTAAATTTGTCAATTATTACATTTTTCAAATAAGAATTTTTTTTTTTTAATATCTGTGGATCACTCCATATTTTATCTCAAACAAGTACATGCTTTAAAAGAAACAACTACAACTTCTCTTTTTAAAATGATTATGTATGTATAAAAGTAAAAATAGAACAAATAACTAATCGAAAGATAATAACCTCTTAGTAAATAATTGCAAGTGTTATCTCTACAAATGTACTACAACATAATACATTTTATAGAAAATATGTAATATTAGTGTCAGAAACAATTAATGTATAATAGCGTCCTCATGATATAAGTATAATTAAATGTAAATTTAGTTAAATAAATACAATTAATTCTAATATAAATGTAATATTTTTTGAAATTTTAATAATGAAAAATACAATATAATTTGTCTACATTAATATTATAACAAATTATGAAAAAAAAGTATTTAAATTTGTCACATATGTTTGTAACACATAAAAGTCATAGGTGAAATTCAATATTATTCTACAGATTCAGGTGCTATCACATCCAATTTAGGTTTCTTACATTCGATAACGAGATCAGATTCATCTTCCGTACTATCCGTGAGTGAACGTTTTTGATGATGTTTGAATTTCACAATGATACAAGTCATATTATCACAGCCAACTCCAGCATTTGGTGTATCAGGAGCCAAACAAACTTCAAACAACTAAAACGAAGAATTATTATTATTATTATGACATAAAAAAAAAAGTATTTTAGGTAATTAACCTTAAATCTTATACAAAGAATAGAATCTAATTTATAATATCTAAATATTTTAAGACGTTAACTAAACGATCTTGTGACAATTGGAAATAAAATTGAAATATTAATATTAAGGTAAAAAAAAATTATGAAAATTAAGAAAATATGTTTATATAATTTGAAAAATATTTAAACTTGTCATAAAAGATAAATTAATTTATGTATATATTTTTTAATTATTGTAGGTAGCTATGCAATACATAAATATTATGAATAAGAATCTGAATAACTATTAACTAAATGAAATGAAAACTCCGGGGAACATATTACAGTAAATTATTGGACAGATACATGATACATATATAACAAGTACAGATAAGTATATACAATAGAAATCAGTCACCAAGAAACTTGAAACTAATGTTGTTCTTTAAATCTGCAGTATGCACATTAGTGCCATGGCTATTTTAATACGGACGATTAGTGCTTATGTCATACACATTCTTATCACACGTACAAATCTTATCAATGGATCCGTTGGATCCATACAAAGAATATTACAATGTAATAATAATGCTTAAATTGAAATTTTACACGATGTTTAAGCAGAATTGTTTAATTCTTAAGGTTTGTGTGTACTAATGCACTGTCCATAGTTAGTTAAATGAAAAATCGCGTAAACTGAAAATTTAAACTACAATTTTGTTCAAATTTTCTAAAACTTGATGCTTTTCATACAGCACAAAATATTTGTTTGGATCCAATTGGGACATTTGATAAAGATTTATAACATTTGTGATGTAATACTAATCGTCCGTTTTGTATTTGATCTAATTAATTAAGTGTAATGTAAGAATTACTTCTTCGCATATTGATGATAATTTGATGTCTGGACAATGGATACGATTTAATATAAAATCAACCGCTTTCTGACTGCACAATGAATTCCAAATTCCATCACATGCTAAAACTATGAAATCACCATTTTCTGGTTTCAAGTCAATGATTTGTACATCAGGTAGAGCAGTAATCATTTGCTTGGTATTTGGAAATAAACTATTTGTCTTGTACATATGATCACCTAAAAATAATTGAAAATTATTTCTATTTTTAATAAACTATAAAAGTACACAAACATTTTCACCTAAAGCTCGAGACATATTAAGACCATGGTTGATTCGTCCATCACTTGAAACTCTTCCACCAGCAGCAAGAATCCTTTTTAACTCGGATTTATCTCTAGGTTTATGATCTTTTGACATAGCATGGGCTTTTCCATCAATAGACACCACACATCTTGAATCCCCAGCATTAGCCACATAAAGCTTATTTTTTACTAACAAAGCTACAACTGCTGTACAGCCACTGTCTTTTCCAGCCTAAAAGTATTTATTTGTATTATAACTATTATAATGTTATTAACATCGTTAACATAGAATATTATTTTTTTACATGGGCTTTCTTGACAATATTTATGACTAAATAAATGATTTCTGCAATTACAGTAGTTAATATAAGAGCTCATCCACCATACAATATTATTTTTTCATTTATAATTATATAAACTGTAATATTCTACTTTAAATATTATTGCTTGTTTAGGTGTTGAATAATACAAATTACAACTAATGTACTATGTACCTACCTACATAATGAAACCAATCATTCTTAAATCTTAAACAAAATTTAAATTTAATGGTTTTGCTTGTGAAATCCTGTGTATGCTTAGTTAAATCTGACATTTTGATCATAAATAATATTGCTTGTATTAACGCAAAAAAATAAAAATATTATAGTATATTACCAATTCCGTTTCAACAAGTTTTTTTTCATCTACATCGCCATTATCTAAAAGAAATAAAAATAATAAACATCATTGATAAAAGTTAAAATTATAAAATAATAAGTACCTACCTATTTAAGCAAATAATTATTTAAAATGAGTATTATAAATGATCATTGATCAATATACGACAAATTATTAACTTAGAGATTCATCAACCCTGGTATTAAAATTAATTTTTGAAAATGTTTATTTTAATTTGATTCAGTTTTCAAAATGATCAATTAATTTTTTTTATAACAAAGTATAATAAATAAGATAAAAATATCATAGTTCAAAGGATCATGTATTTTCTTATTGTTTGTGTATTTGAATCCAATAAAAAACAAACAGTTAAATAATTATAAATTATAATTAATTAACCATATAGGCGGGTGTAGACCTCATTGACAGGGTACATAGAACAAAATATTGTACCCTTTTCCTCTAAAATAAAAAAGAGCAGTAATAAATTATTATCAATCAAATATAAAATGTGTTAGTAAATTTTTATAAAAAAAATTTAAAATTATTTTGAAATTGTCAATAACTTCCATAATACCTAAGTATTGATTTACTCGATAATTTTCAAAAACACAATTACAAATTTATATTTTTATTGAGTCCTTTAAGAAAAAAAAGAGGAAATATAATTTAGCTCTATTTTTTAAAATTTTAAAATATGCCATATGGTGTATTTTCTTGTCTACTATAATTAACCATTAGCTATTGAACTACTTATTAACCTATAAGAAGAATTTATTATAACTAATGTTCTATTTAAATATAACTAGAATCTTAAGGTTTCAAAAACCTATAAAGAAATTATGACAATTTGTTCTTTAAAAAAAGCTTATGACAATTTTCTTAAAAGTTAAAAGTCTAATAAATATTTTAAATTTCTACTTTATTAAAATATTAATAGTTTTATAGTTTATAAAATATTTTTGGTACTGGTTTGTTATAGCCCCGCCACTCAGGTTTAGATTGTACCTATCGGATAAACTTGTTGATTAATGACTATGAATCATAAATGTGTTGTGATCAAAATAAACGTACCAAAAAAATTTAGAATCCATGTTACAATTTTCTCCCCTGAATTAAAAAAAAATATACAATACATTGTATGATTAAGTATTTAATGTTTTACAACATATCAGAGTAAAATGCAATTTATTATTAAGCTGTTTTGTTTTAAATGATTTTGGTGGTGAATATCAATTAATAGTTTGTATTCACAAGTCATATTCAATAAACAATAATAACAGTAATAACTTACCACTTTCTTCTGTTTTGCCATTTTTCAATCGAAGAGTTCTCAACCTTTTCAATACAGGTGTATCAATTAGACTGTCGTCAAAATCCATGAAAGCTTTGACTAATGCTTTTTCATAATCGCCTTTTTCGAATAGTTCATTTTTAATTAGTGATGGCAACATCTCAACGGCATACTGTGCTACTTCAGCGCCACCATGTCCATCAAATACTCCAAAAAGCGACATGTCATCATCAAAGTCCACCAAACAGACGTGGGCGTCCTGGAAAACAATTATAAAATGACAATGAGCATATAATATGAAAGGTATGCATCCGAGACCCATTTCACCAGCCGTCTGACTTTTCGACCAACCTCAAAGCAGTCCTAAATAGATAGGTACTCACCTCTTGTTTCTCGCGCCAGCCCTGCATCGAACTGACACCACACATGAGTAGGTCGTTTTCCATGTCCTCCGATTCCTTGTCGGTTTTCGGTTTATTCAGATACGAACCCATGGCGGCGGCAGTCGTATCTCGTACCGCTGATATTTGAGTCTCAAGCGGAGCTCCTTTCTAGCGGTTCGATCACAAATCCACGACGACGATGCAAAACAATACGCAGGAAATATTTCTTTCGAGCGTCGCTACGTTTTGCGGGCGGCGTACGTGTGTGGCGCTGCGGCGAGTATTGATTGACGAGCCGTCAGCACGATTGAGGCGGCAGGCGACTGCGCGGCTTTCGGAGCGACGCCGACGACTAGAACGCGCGGATGGTGACCGGTCGGCACAGGAGACGGAGGCGATAGATATGGAACAATCGACCTAATGTTGTTTTGGCATAGTAGTGTTATGATTAAAAAATTATTATAGCAATTATTAAAATAAATGTATGGTTATAACATTACATTTTCGTGACTACATGGGTACAATTAATGAGTATTGTGATCAGTACAATATTCATAACAGTAATATTATGAGGTAATACCGCATATTGTTTGTTGTTGTTTCGTTCTGCTGTTGTTGGTATTGTCGAAATATTACGATAACACAATTTAATATTTTATTATGACAATTTAATGATTTATTTTGACATATTATTATACTTTTTTACATTTTTTATTGGCGTCAAATTATCTTTAGTAAATAGATTATAAAATGTTTGTTATGGATAATATTATTATTATTATTATCAAGCTTATCGTTTGATCGGACGAGCGTTTATCACATTTTACATTACGTCTTATTATCACGTCACAAACATTCGGAGAAACAATTAATAAAACATAGTTATAATTACTTATAATAGGTTACCGACAACCGTAGGGTTTTATTAGGTACTTTGAAAATTCAATATAACTTGTCGATAAACTTAATAATAATTTAAGGAGAAATATAATTTTGAGCCGCTGTGTAACTTTTGCAATGATGCCTTCTATGTAAAATATGACAAATTCTAATAATAATAATAATAATTTATTTTATATGCATTTTATTATGAACGTTATTATTATTTATTATTACGTTAGCATTCGCATGTTTGCGATATTTTAGAAAACTTTGCCACCGCCCCCTCTGCCCTCTCCCGAAAAATATGTGCATACATAGGTTATAGGTAAGTATAAACAAAAACAAATCTTTAACATACAATTACATTTTTATATGGAAATAAATTTAAAAAAATATATAATTATTGAAAACTGAAAAGTCTTTAGAATATTCAAAGAAACCCATGCATTTTATATTATATTAGGTACCATTGTACCAAGGTAGCTTAACTATCTAAAATTATAAATATATACTATTATTTATTTAACTTTGAATAATAATATTATAATTAATATAGGTAGGTATGAAATTCTATGCACAGTAAAACGAATTAAGTCTGCAGTATGGTTTAAAAATTAAAATATAAATTATTAAATTGCCATAGATATGTAAGAATAAAAGGGTACTGGTTTGTTATAAACTCTTTTATTTTAAAAATGAAATTTTTTTATACTACAACATTCGATATTTATTATTTACCCATATACCTGCTATTGTCTATTACTAATAATACATTATGTCATATTTGGTTTTGGTTGTTGAGCATTATAAACAAAAAAAAAAAAAAAAAAAATCAGCGTAAAAAATTGTTTGTAGACCAGTAGACCACAGTTCATACCATGACATTTTCCCAAGTTATCCTTGACAGAACGAAACACTTGAGAAGCCATCTTTTATTATGTGATAAATTATTACAATACTATGCATTTTTGTCGCCTTTAATACTTGATTTTATTAGGCATAAATTTCGTAATGTACCTACCTATATTGCTTATCGACTTCAAGCTATTTATCGTCGCGATTGAAATTCATAGAAAAAAAATATGCGATTATTATGCGATTTATGCCCGTTTATACAACAAACACACTACACCACTATACCTAACCTAGCGTGATTATTAACGACTGGATTCTCGTGAAATTGTATTTCTAAATCCTAGCAACAAATCCAAATCAAGAGATAAAGATTAATTTAAAGAAAGTTTAATTTTGCATAAAATTGCAAATTTCGGTTATTTTTTTATATAAATGTACTAATTACTAATTAGTACTTTAATAACAAATTTACAAATATTTTTGCTCCATAATATTATATATTATAAATTTATAACTATGACATCCATCTACTTTATCATTGCTATAATGCTATATTATGTTTATTCAGTTTATTGTTGTATAAATTATTGGGCTTTTATATCTATTCTAATAATATAATTAAATGCATATAGATTATATATATATATATATATAAATATATAATATATTCGTATATCGATACAAATTATAATAAAACGTAGTTAAGAAAATGACAGTAGTACTACGATATCGTCGATTACATATACAATATACATATTATATATTATATAGTATCTACTATATACTACTACAGTTTATCCGCAGCAGCCGTAGTCAACTCGTGTTTTATACAAAATTTTTTTAGTTGTATATTACATACATGATACATATATGCAGATACATAATTTAACAGAAAAAACTTGGAAATGTAAATGATATAGGATAAAATACAAAAACATTTTGCATAGATACATATTTTATCAGTTAAAAATATTTAGATGTATTAGTATTAAACATTTCAAATATTCAAATATTCTAAATATACCAATTTTTATCTTAGTGGTTATAGTGACTAGGTTAGATGAAATTAGATCTGTATTAACTGAATTATTGTTTTTTTTTTTATACTTATAAGTACATAGAAAATTGAATAAATTATAATAATAAAATCAATTAAAATAAAGCGGGCAAGTGAGTACCGCTCTGCTGTACATTAGGTGCCGTATGAATCATTATTATATATTATAGCCTATAGGAGTGTTAAATTTGAATCCAATGATCGGTATCATTGTATACGAAAAACGATTTTGAACGAAGATGATTTGTCAGCCTAGGATATAATTTCTAGTGGTTGGTGAAAAAGGTGGTTTATGTTTTAATGGCCTGAATACAACAAAATTTAAGTTCTTTTATAATAATTGTAAGCTAAACTTATGAAAAACCTTGTATTACATTTTCAACTCTTAGCTACTTATACAAAAATATTTATGAAATATACCTACAAAATAATTTGCAAATATTCATAGTTTTGACGAATTTTTGTCAATATTTGAACTTCAAATGCTAATAAAAAAAAATTGTGCCTATGTATTCTTTAAATTTTTTAATCACTATAATAATAACTTATGAGAAACTTTGCATTAAATTTTCAAGTATTTTGATAGGGCCAAAAAGATTTTATCGACACATAAAAAACAATTTTCAGAAAAATTGAAAATTTCAGTTGTCTATAAATAGCTCAAAAAAAGTCAAAATATTTTGAAATTTAAATCACGTAAAGAAAACGCGAATCTTAATAACTGGTAAAATTTTCAAGTATCTACGACTTATAATTTTTGAATAATAACAAATATCAAAAATTGTTTAGCTAAACTAGGCTAAACTGTTATTTAACGCGGTTTTGTAAAAATTTAAATTTCAAACACTCATAAAAATTTTTTGTCTGAATCCGGTAGAGTTTTTTTTACAGATATTTGAAGAAAAATTTATGGAGAACCTTGCACCAAATTTTCAAAACTTAGTTATAAAAGAAAAAATTTTTATGATTTTTCAACTTCAAAATTACTTGCAAATTTTCGCAATTTTGACATATTTCGTATAAATTCTAACTTTAAGCACTTATAAAAAAAAATTGTGACTAACGATTTCGGATTTTTTTTTATCACTTTAAGAATAACTTATAAGAAACCTTGTATTAAATTTTCAAGATTTTCTGGTCAGCCAAAAAATTTATATCGTTATTTAAAAAAAAAATACTTAGAAAAATTGAAAATTTCAGTGGTCTATAAATAACTCAAAAAAAGTCAAAATTTTTTGAAAATTTAACTATATACGGATACCACTGACATTAAAATTTGGTGAAAATTTCAAGTATTTTCATTGATTAGTTTTTGAATTACAACCATAAAAAAAAATCGATTTGGTCGAAAACTGGTTTTGCGTAAAAATTGCCGTTTTTCCGTCATTTTTTTTTTTGTTTTTCTCGATCTTTTTGAAAACTGTTGGAAAATGTTAACTTTTTACCTCTATAATGCACCAAGGATATTCACTTTTACATCGGAAACCACCCCCATAGTTTGAATTAGAGCATTATTTCGACTAGTTATGCTGTACACAGACACAAAAAAAAACAAAAAAAAAAAAACACACATCATTGTAAAATCAATACATTCTTCACTTCGTTCAGAATCTAAAATAAAATATTAAAAGAAAAAATGTAAATTTTTTAGTTTAATATGAGCGAGTAATTTATTTTTAATGCACATTTAAGTGATTTAAATGCATATTTTATAATTGTCGATGCATAGACATATCTGTTTTTTTTTAGATTCTGAACGAAGTGATGAATGTATTGATTTTACAATGATGTGTGTTTTTTTTTTTTTTTTTTTGTTTTTTTTTGTGTCTGTGTACATGATGGACAGATGCTATGATGTAGTTTAGTGATACGAGTTTGAGGTAATAAACTTATAACTAAAAACAATGGATTACGTTTAACTTACCGTACAATCTATATAATGCTATAACAGTGTTACTGTGTTAGTGTATAGGTTATTTTAGTGTAATACACTTTGTATACTATTTTACTAGGCATGATGGCTAATGATATAAATAACAAACAAAGAGTTAAATATGCTTTTTATATAAGTGTTGACGATACAACAATTTCTGGGACCAACACACAAAAAAAAATTCTACATGCCACTAAGTACATCTAACCGATAGTTCAACTTTTGACTTTTTAACTATATATATATATAATATGTATATAGTAATAATTACTATTAAACATATTTTTTATATAGTTATATTGCGGCAGGTTTCGGCTCAGCTTCACGGTCACGTCTTCTACAGTCAGGCGTGTCCTGCCCCGGTCGTTTCAAAAAAAAAAAAAAAAATATATTTTGACCGGCCTTCCGGATTTAACCTCCCGCCCAATCCTAACGCTTTACAATATTACTACTTCTGCGGCTTCGACTACTACTACTAATAATAATATATCATCATCGTCGTCGTTCCGTGCGCGTATCACACCTGCATATGACGCGAAGGTACCTACCTACGATGAATAATAATCATCGTCATCATCATCATCATCGTTGTCGTTTTTATCGGCGAGATCGTTAATGCCAGTATACAGTCTTTATAGTGTTTGATTTAGGCCTATGCGGCGAGATCGTTCAC
Source organism: Aphis gossypii (assembly GCF_020184175.1). Lineage (NCBI taxonomy): Eukaryota > Metazoa > Arthropoda > Insecta > Hemiptera > Aphididae > Aphis > Aphis gossypii. Next base: position 62,297,707 of record NC_065533.1, read on the forward strand.
CGCGGACCCGGTGACCGCACGTGGCAATTTTAAGGTGCAATAACCCGATGCGGATAAAACTATATAAACCGACCGGTGCGCGGCTGAACGAGCATGGCTCGTGCATCAGTGCAATCGCTGCAACGCAACCGCGATTGTAAGCGGGCTGGAATATACGTAAATTGAATATATATGTCGAAATAACGTTTATTATGTTTTACCGTTTCCGTTATTCATTCACTAATTATTATTCGGTTTTTTTTTTTTTTGTTTTTTTTATTTTACTTTACAACTGCAATGTAACGATAAAAATATTATACGATAGGTGAACTGCGGTAACGAAACAATAACAATAATATTAATAAACGAACTCGCGTGCCGATGGCAGATATCTAAATAGTGTTTTTGTTAGCGTTTCTCGGTCTGGCGAGACGGCAATATTTTAATAAATAATATTGCATGTTGTTGTTGTGTCGTCGATTTTTTAAAAATGTTTAAAAAAAAACACAGCTATACTCGTAGAAAAAAAAGTAAAAGTCTAGGAGACTTTTTACAGTGATCGCGACGATGGAAGCGACAGCAGCGGCGACCCTTCTCAATCGTCGGTTGCTGCCACGACCGTTTCAAAATAGAGGTACTTACCTACATTACCTACAATAATTATGCAGCGTTGGTGGATTTAATCATAGATAATATGCATATTATATAATCTATGGTTTTGACATCCTTTAACAGCATGCGAGTCTAAAGCTGGCTTGAGAGTATATATTATATATTATATATATATATAAAGCGATCCAGCACCCAGCAGATTACCTGAGACTCCAATTGCCCAGGGCTGTCGAAATGACTGTTTTTATTGATATAAAATTTAAATGTGTATATTTAATGAAAGTAAGTTTAGAAACCGTTGTTAAATAGTGCACGTTATAGACTGTGATATAGCTAGTGGTGATTGAAGTATATAATATGTTTCTGAATTCAGAAGTTACGTTGAGGATATTAAGTATTAACAATTATAATTTATAAATATAGTAACGGTATAGTATAGTTATATTAGGCAATAAATAGTAGTGGACAAAGTTTCTCAAAATTAAACTGGTTAAAATATACTCATATCTATACTATATGACCACTGACTTGTTCGATTTTCCTATCACTTCATAGGTCTCTCTATTGAAAATGAAATAGCTGCTACTATAATTTTGTTCGATAATTATCGACAGTTTTGTTTGAAAAAATCTAGAAAAATTGAATTTGAATTATTTTTAATTAGTTATATGAAACCACAATGGTTCCACTATGTTAGAAAATATAAAAAATAATTAATTTTATTTTGACTTGCATCGTAAACCTATACATGTATTTACATAAACTATTTCATATTTTAGTTATTTTTTCAAAAATGTATTACGCTTTTTTATTATTATAGATATATAATAAAAGATATATAATATTTTATAATAAATAGACCTAACCTAAGGGCCCTATATAACTACGGTTAGCCGAGGGCGTCTTTATAACTCACGCTGGCCCTGCATGCAATGATCGGTGATGGGTTTTCGTATCGTTTCAACAAATGCTTTATATTATTTTACTATTTGAAAGTCACTCGATGATGACAAAATTACTTGCCCCTTTTGGTGACAAAAATGTATATTTTCATATCAATACGGATTCGACGTACCTACTTAGTGCTATATGCCTATAGCTTATATTATGTATGAACGAAAAAGTTTGCTAGGAGAATTTTTATCTTATTAAATTGAACGTTTATACTGCAATTTCTGATTCAATATGCACGTAGGTACAAACTGGGACGGGAAAGATAATAGTTGAAAAATAGTATCTATATAAAAAATGTTATACCTAGATAGATATAGGTACAAAATGATACAAAAATATGCTTACAAGATATCTACTGTAATTAAGATACAACTGGTAGAACTGTAGAAGACAGCTAGGTACATTGTACAAAAAAATTTATTTTCACGAGACAAAAATGAACCAATGCAATAGTAAGATTTGTCCAAATTTATAATTTTTCAGGAGACACTAAAAATAATTTTTTTTTATGTACATAGTCACATAGATATCATGTATACTTAAAAATATTTAAGTATTATTATTATGTAGGTTGATGCATAAATAAATACATTATGAGGTGATGAGGTGCGGGGATAGGTACCTACCTCGAATAATGTTAGTCTACTACTCCATTTATTTAAGCTTTTAATACTAATAACTCATAAACTACTCGATTTTTATGCATCGAAATACTCAGAATATATTCTACTTTAGAATATGAATATTAAAAATATGTTGTTAATTTGTTATTTAAAAAAGTAAAAACTTAAAAAAAATATTTTAAAAATGTTGACTGGTAATTATGTAAAAAAATTTCAAAAACATTAATAGATTTTGAAATAATGATTGCAGATTGATAAAAGAATCACTTAGTAGGTATAGACTATATATACCTAATACCTAATTTATTATAATTATTACATAATAATTAAATTTTTATTTATTCAATATAGCTAAAAAACACAAATATAACTGTCATAGTGCTTAATTATATAATATATTTAGGAGCATATAACAGAATAGTTCTAAACTAATTTAGTTATTGCAGTAGGTATTGTACTAAATATATCATAGCCCATAGAGATCAAAATTGAATATAAAATTGATTATTTTTTAGGAATGCTTATGCTTTTTAAGTACAAGCTCCGTTTTATTTATCAGAGTAGAAAACTTTCACTTTTAATTTATATATTTTAAATTTTTAATAGTTTTGGAGTTTTAAGAGCATTTTAATAATTCTTAATGATATTATATAGGTACCATTTTTTATAAATTTATTTTATAGTTAATTGATACAACACAATTATTAAATCAAAGAATATTATTTATTAGTTTTTTAAAAAAAAGTTTCTTTTTAAAACTAGCTATAAGTGTGTCTTAATGCAATAAATTGAAAAATAAATTATAATAATAGTTTACATGGTTAATATAATATTTACAATTTTGATGAGATCTCATATAGTTTACCCATAAAAAAAATCCATGAATTAATTATAAATAAAGACAGTTCCTTTTATTAAGTTTTTTATGGAAGACGGTTGATGATTACACAGCATATCAAAATGTACATCCAACAGTTCTATTTTTGTGTTAACTTAAATATTAATGTGAATAGTAACCTATTTACAATCTTAAAGTTAAGAATATTCTTTTGTTGAAAATTTAACAATATTTTAATTTTTAAGCAAATTATGAACATTTAATACTAATATTTTACATTTATACTCATTACTCACTTAAAAATTAAAACATCATGAAAATCCACAGAGAACACAAATTATGTTCTGACATTTTAGTTCAATAATAAGTGAATTTAGTATTTACTATAATATTTAAGTTAAATACACAATTAAAACAGAATAAAATATTATGTTAAGTATTAGAAATGTACTATTCATTAACTATTAGGTACAATTTATGGTAATGCCTATTTAGCACAAAAAATTCAACAATATATAATATAGTTAAAATTTATTTTTCTCACATTAAATAATGAAACTGGTATGATATATTAATAATTTAATTTAGCGTTTCCTCAATAAAAAACGATATATTTTTTTTTTATCATCATGCTTTAAAATAAAATGGGTTACATATCAACTGTATAAGCCTAACACTATTAGGTATTTGACCATAAATTACCCGCCGCTTTGGACAAAAAATAAATTTAAGTATTACCTACTAATAATGTTATTACTTTACTAAAATATTATTAAACTATTAATTTATTATTTTACAAATACCATAATATTATCATAAAATACTCTTGTATGAGAGCTAGTATTACATATTTTAATCTTCATATGTAACCATATGCTAAGTGGATATTAATTTTTATTTCTATTAATTTGTAACTATTCATCACATTAATACATCCATATTATAAGCAAGTATGCAAAGATAATCTTGCAAACATTGTACATTTGTACAGTTGAAAGTTTTTTTCAACCATTTTTATGATATATAAATAATTAATAAAACATCACATATTATGTTTTGATCAGAACATATTATTATATTCAAATTCAATATAATTTTTAGTATTTAATTAAAGAATGGTAATATATGTTTTACCTAATATTTATAATATCAGATCATTGACAATGCATAATTTTTAATTAAATACATTTTTCTAATCGATATAGGTCTATCATATAATATATTTATACGTAATAACTGTCTTAGAAAAACAAACTAAAATTAAAAACATAATTTTTTTTGAATACAAAATAAAAAGTCAACACATTATATTATTAATTAAACAAAAACAGCAAATTATAATTATTTTGCAAAATTATTCATGAAATATTCCTTTATAATTTATAGCTATAATTTGTTAATACATCTTTAAAATATTTGTCTTTTTGAATGACATAATTTAAAAATTGTTTTAGACACATTTCAATTAATTTAATATTATTTTATTTAAAGCAATTTACTATGAAGATTTTAATAAAATATTAGATTCAAACAACTAATTGGCACTGTCAAAAAAAAAAAAAGAAAAAAAAATTATTTTATAATTTATAATCAATTAATTTATAAATCAGCCAGTCATGTGAGAAATTTGTTAATTTATGATTTCTACCAGAGAAAAAATAATACAATCAAAACATACCCTGACAATTTAACAAGTTCCTTTGTAGCTCACAAAAATTATATACAAAAGTCTTGAAAAATGTACCTGCAAATTATAACATACTTAAGCAACAGATTTTTCTTTTTAAAAATATTTTCTTGTGTTTAATTGTGTAACATTGATTTGCAAGCAATTGTAATGTAAACAATAAAATAATAAATACATTTAAAAAAGAATATAAATGGCTGATTCAGTGAAACTATACAAATGGTATAAACAGAATAATCACAGCAAAACTTACATACTAGATTAAATATTTACTCAAAATGGTGACACATGGAATAAATTCAAACACTAACAAAATACCTACAAATCAGCAACATTAACATAACAACACAATTTATTATAATCCTATATTACTTAAACTATTAATTTTAACTTTGTACATTTAGAAAATGAAAGAAAGAAAAATAAACAGAGGAATTCTTTGCACTGTTTTGTACTATATCTTTACAAAATCATATAATTAATATTCAATATTTTAAAAAAAAAAAAAATAAAAGAGGTAGATGGATTAGGAAACAATGATATACATTGGTTACAATAATAATGATAATTAAAATAATATTAAAACTTACTTAAACAAAAATCTATAGATATGAATTAGATAATATTAGCCTAATTTTATAATTTAATTACTCTAAACCTTATCAGAAGTGGAGGTAGTCAATTTGTACTATAGGTCATCATTAAAAATATTACTATATAATTTCTTAAAGTGATGTTTACCTAACAACAATAAAGAATTAACACTTAACGTCACTCTAAATGTGGAATGTCATAATTTATAACAGAATACTGAACAAACTTATTACAGATTGTCTGCACCTTAATTTTAGTGCAAAAAATTCCCCAAATAATATTATATATTTCTTTACTAATAAACTTTACTTAAGACACCAAATTGTACTCTGAGTTATGTACCAAACACGGTAATCATTTTGTTTCAATTATCACTAAACGAAAAAAAAAAGATTAATAAATCATATAATAAAATGCTTGTAACAATAATAATAATAATAATAATAATAATAAAATAAAAATAAAAATAATATTATGTTATGAATGGCATATCTTACACAAAATAAAGAAGAAAATGGTTAAGTGCAACTTAACAGTTGGAAATTATGCAATGAAACATAAAAAAAAAAAAAAATAATATTTAACTTAACTACCAATTAATTTACCTGTGTAAGACAAACCAAAATAACAAATAAATATGTAAACATTTTTGAATCTTACAGTTTGTTTAGTGTGTAAAGTGACTGCGAAAATAATAAAAGTATACGTTTTTAGTAATGAAACAGGCAAAAACATATAATAAAATTCTTAACGGTTTAAATAACAAAATAAATAATAAAACAGCTTAACCTAATAAAAACTATAACATGTGGTATTAAAAATACTTGTACTATCGTTACATTAAAACTACACGAGGCGAAATGGTAAGTATATATTATTGACTTATGTCTCCGCCGCAGTTCGCCTCATTTTATACTTTATCAATAATATTATTGTTAATATATTTTTTTTTAATTTTTAATTTTTTAATTTTTTTTTTTTTTAAACATAAAATATTTACTTAATTTAAAATTTGTACATTAAGCCGAAACAAGTTATTTAATTAAAGTAGCGATGACATCTTAATTGAATTATTAAATGTGTCATTGACTACACAAAAATGTAATCAAGAAAAAATATATGCCTAAAACAAATTTTTTAATATAAAGATGTATGCGAACAACAAGCGCTTTAATATTGATTCCAAATATAAAAATAAATTTCTATTTGGATTTATAATCAAGGTATACATATTATATAATACACAATTATTTTAAGTATGCATAATAACACAATAAAAACAAATTCTGGCTTCGATTATATTGTGACTAGTGGAGCAGTATTATATGACTAGTATTAAAAGAAAAAAAATAATAACGGTTAAATTTTGGAAAATGAATGGTACATTTTTGTTATTAAAATGTTTGAATGAAATTAAAATTTTTCATCAGGTACAATATATTATGCAATAATAATTTTCAAAATGTTCACTATGTGTAATGCATTTTAAATACATATTACAACAGTGTATAAATAAGCATACTGATAATACAAATAGTGTATTACACTAAAAATTTGATATTTTGTTAATAGATTGTTCTAGGCTTTGTCTTTATTTTCTAATAATAATAATAATATTTCCTTACTATTTTTTATGTTTGGAAATTATTCTGACTATAAATGAAATTACACGCTGTAAATATATTAATTATAAATTAAAATTTTATATAATGTTAATCCACGTGTATAGTTTTCAATTCAGATGTACTTGAAATCAATTTTTTTTAAAAAATGCAATAAATTTATAATTCAATACTTTAACAATCAAATTCATAAAAACATTTCAAATACTAGATGAGAAGTTATTAATACCTCAATGTTAAATATGCATAATTTTGAGTTTTTAACCCAATTTAGTCCATTTCAATATTTAACAATAAAGCTAATAATCCCCCCTTCCCCTCAAGGCTATATTATAAACCCCCTTTTTTTTAAACAAGGGCTCGAATTTTCTAAAATACAAGACTAACAATTAACAACAAAAACCGAATTCAATTACTTAAAAAAATGAATACAAATTATATTAAAATGTACCATTCAAAGCCACTTTTTTTTATCAATACACAATAAATGATAAGAGAGCTGCTTAATGACTTAACTAACAGCGTATTACTATAACTTATGGAGACATAAGCAATCCACAGAATCAACATTAACATTTTTAATATTATAAATAATATATTATAAGTTATATTTGAATATATAACGTGTAAAAATCATTGAGGTAAGTTTCACATTGAAGGCGGTGTCATAAAAATGTATTTTCACCTAAAAACTAACACCGCCTTCATCAGTCTTAATAGTTGCAGAAGTGTTTATGGTTTACATTTGTACTTTAAAGGCAGTTAGTCTGCAGTTTGCTTATGTACCAGACTATTTTATATTCAACTGGTGGTATGATTAATGCTTAAGGAGAGGTAGATATACATATAGTGTTAGGGAGGGTAAAATATTTGGGAAAGAGGTAGATTTGTTAACAGTTATTGATTGTGATTTGCAGTTTGTGGAAATGTTGGATTTGATTTCACTGCAATTTCTGTTTTGTGTTCTCTGGCGATGTGCCGTCTCACTGTATTATTCCGTGTAAATGTTCGAGCACAAAAAGGACACGGTACTCGAATTCCTTGATGCCTCTGTCTTATATGAGCTCTAAGATTCGTTTCATAACCATATAATCGTTCACAATAAGGACACTGTAATTTTTTACCTATAGAAAAAAAATAGGTTATAGTTAAATAGATTTTAAATAAAATTAATAAAAAGTAGTTTTATTCAAAACTGTAAAATATTTAAAAACATTGATCAATAAATTGTACTAGATATTCTTACTAATACTGGTATACTGGTTAAACTGAGTTATCAGCTTATTGTATACTATATTTTAATATTCAAAACAGTGAGCAAACTATAAGTTATCCATTAATATTGAAATTTTAACAATAATAATAATAAACACGCCTTCCTCATAATTGAATAAAAAATGTAATACAAAATACAAAATTGCATTTTTTATAATTATATTTATTGTTGAAGTTAAGATAATTTTGTAGAAAAGTAATTGTTGTAAAGTATTATACATTACCGTCAGGAGTTAGAGTTGAAACAACATTTTTATGAGATGTATCTATTTTCCAAGAGTGATTTGATGGAGATGGCGGTGTAGTCCCATTATCTGGTGTTTTCCATTCATTAGTCGTATTTGTATTTTGTGGAAATTCTCCAGAATTTGGAGCTGTTGTTGCAGGTTCAGATTTAATTCGCAGATCTATTTTAACATGAAATAATAATACAGTGATAGAATCTAAAGTATGTTTAGTACTATTAAAGTAAAAAAATTTTATTTAAGAAAATTGAGTTTTGGTACAATAAAATAATATATTGTATGAGAAATAAAATTAATACAAATAATATACCTTCTCCACAATTATTAGTAGTCACATTACGATAATGATGTGATGAAGTAGTAGCGTCTACAGGACCAGAATTATTTGTTTGAGGCTGATGAGAGTTTTCCAAATGCGCTGATGAATGTGAAGAGTAGGTCAAAGAAAGAGGAGATTCACGCTCCGGTCTGGAACCATCTCTTAAGACAGATGCTCGAACACCTAATGTATCGGAAACTGGTGTTGTATTGGGATTGTTATGGTGCGCTCGTTTATTATTTCTTTGGGGATCAGGTGATGATGGATGCTGTTCCGAATGTACAGTTGTTTGACGATAATGACATGTTATATATGGGAGTGGACTAAATGAGGTAGAGGGAATTTGAGCTTCTGCGGATCCATTTTGTTTTGGTCTTGGAGAATCATTTGCTGTTTTGTTTTCACTATTACCTTGTTCACGCTGACTCGTGAGTGACAATTTGTCATACTCAAATGAAAGGCCTTTGACCTAATTAACATTTAAAAATATAATATAGTTATATTATATTACACAATTTAAATACCAATATTATCAAACAAGTTGTCAATAATCGGTTTTTCGGTTTTTCTTTGTACTCTCATATACATATATGTATATATTACAAACAGAATATATAAAATAAAAAAAATCATGTATACAAATTCCATGATATTTATCATAAGTCAATAAAAAAAAATACATGCTATATTTATATGACTTGATAATGAAAAACATAAACAGTCAAATAGATAAGATTATTTCAAACAACAACTGTTATTCTTTATAAAAAAATATTTGTGTGAATGTGATATTTAAATAAAAATATTCAACTGTTGTTTATTTGATAAAGATAATAAACTATTAAGAATGTTGAACATTACTTATTTGGTAGAAATAAGTTTTTAATAATTATATGAACCACTTTGATTCATAAAAATTTATCAGTTTTAATATACCATTATAATAACAATAATAACTGAAAATCTTATGGAATTTTAAAATAAAATAATTAATTTAACCTGTAAATTGTCTGCTGTCTTTAAAAAACTAGAGAGCCTTTCTTGAGATATCTGTACTTCGCCACGGTACATGAACTCAAGTAACGATGCCATATTTGTTGACGATGTTCCATCAAGTATGACAATTAAACTTGATCCTAGTGGAGTAGCTTCAAATATTTCTTGAAAATGTTTACTGCATGCTGCCAGAATTAGTTTGTGAGCTTTGAAAGTTTTACCTAACAAAAAAAATAGACATTTAGTTAAAAATGACTTCGTTATATATTTTAATAAGAAGTATAGGTATTAAATATTTCAATCACACTACAGCAGAATTTTTATAATTAGATCAAAGGTAGATTCATGATTGAAAATGTTTGTCGTTTTTACTAAAGATGCTTAACATACAAAAATATAATTTCAGCAGTTCCAATTTTGTATTGTTAGCTTTAATATTGGATTCTTAATTCTTATGATATTTTAGTTTTTAAACAGGATAATATGAGTATGTAAAAATAAGTAAAATGTAAAAATGTTAACAACTTGATTAAAAGTTAAAATATTGTAATAAACCAATGACAGAATATAGATAAAGTTGCATAATAGATTAATTACTCCAATATGAAAACTAAAAACATAAAATTGAAAGTGGGGAATGTCTATTTTTGTATGTTAAAATGTTAGTAAGACAGAGAAAACTTGTGTAGGTATAATGTGCTCTTAATAAATTTACGTGCTGTCCAGCTACAGCAATCGCAAGTTTATCGAGGTTTTACTATAATTGTATAATACACAATATATTTTACATTACCTTCACAAAACAATGATACATCTGTTAAACTTTCTGATTTGAAAAGGTTATCAAATGCAGTTACAAGGTTGCTACTAAAACTATTCCACTTAAGACAGAACTGTTGCTGAGGGTCCATTCCAGATTGTTGTTGTAACAATATTTAAAAAGACATAACAGTGACCCTATAAAAATAAAAATTACATATATTTATAACAACATATTGGCAATAACTTTCATTTCAATAATAAACAAAATATATATATATATATTTTTTTTTTGAATGATAAAATTATATAGATATTATATGATGAATTCCCAGCAGTAGAACTTTTTAATGACTAAATATATACCTGTAATAATTAAATTTCTATCAAAGTATTTAAAAAATATAAAATTAATATCCGTTAATATCATATCCTATGTAAGAACTAAGAAAATTTGATTTTAAAATAAAAAAATTGTCAATGAACTTGTCAAAAATAAAATAATCAAAGATTAGGTTATTTTAAGTTTTAATACATTAGTTTTAATTTAATTGGTACCTAAATACTATGTACATTAATATTGATTCAACAATTTGTCTTATAGGTACTTAAAAAAAATAAATAATAATAACAACAATAACAATAATGTATAATAAAGAATCTTTAATAACACTAATTTGTCCTTTGGTCGATACAAACAAAAAAGTAATTAAAGAAAAGTTAGCATTTTATATCTATAATTGGAAGAGAACTTCAAAAATATAGTTAAGCATTTGTTTTAAAATATTATATTACATTTAATGTACCTAATATGTTGAGAACTAAGATAACAAAAATTAACAGAATAAACACTCATTTCACTTCAGTATAAATACAAAATGCTCGACAAAATGAATGTAGGTAGTATTCTAATTATGAAATTGAAAAAATCTATACATATTGTGTTCTTTGATGTACTTACTCTAAAAATAATTTATTCACTAAATTTCAATGGATTATAGCATATTATAAATAGGTAGGTACAGAAAAATCAAATATTTTAAATGTAGGCACCTACAAGGCTACAAGTGACTATGAATCATATAAAAAAATGTAATAAAATTACAGGACTTTTAATAACCAATTGAGTAGATTAATGGTGCCTATGTCAATTTCAAATGGTATTAGATAAAAATTGAGATAAAAATAAAATCTGAGATGAGAGAAACCAGTTAATTGTAAATTTGTTATACTAAAACACAGGACTAGGTTAGGTTAATCTAACCTAACCTAATCAGGACTTCTATATACTTAGATCCCAAAATTAAGTACTTGTAGATATATATCTTTTATTATTTTTTTATAATTATTATATTTATGTTTCAGTTGGTTTATTTGCTAAATAAATAAATATTAATATTATTATAATTATTATATACTACTATCATCCACCATGGCACTATCCACCTAAATTAAGTATTACATTCACAATACTTATATTTATAGTGATTGGTGCACAAGCGTCATACAATGAGATCATTGAAACAACATTTTTTATTAATTTTCAATTTTAGGTATGTCAAATTTTCAATTAAAAGTTTTACAAAACTCGTGAGGCATTTATTGTAACTTAAATGATGATAACATTAATAACAGAAAAGTAATAACGATATACAAAAACCAAAATATTTAATAAATACCTACTTAACAGTCATGACATTGTTTACAAAAATAGGTACCTACAATAATTTGCTTAAATAACTTAATCTATTTTTCTTTGAAATCAAATAAAAATTAAAAAATATGTTATTTTATAAATATGTATATTATGTTGCTATATAATAATGAGCAAGAAATTCAAGTTATTAAATTATGAATTAAAAATTATAAAAAAAAACATTTGCTTGTATCTACTCTAACCTACACTTTAAAACAATATGTAAAATTTTAAAAACTGCCATATAGATTAATCTTAAATAAATGTATTGAGAAAATATATTTAAACTTGAATAAATATATATATATATATATTATAAGTATCTATTAGTAAATTTATGCATACGAGCAAAAAAAAATTTACAGACGTATATTTCTGTCCGTGATTTATTATATCAGATTACGCCTGGTTTGATTATTACAATAGCATAGAAACAAATTTAATAATGTTTATGTGTGACATTTTGATGGAAATGTTTTAATATTTTCTGTAACATTAAATATTATAAGCTATACCTAGTAAATTATACAATTTCAGTAAACGATAGAAAAATGTCAAAAATGTATAGATTTTAAACAATATTGACCAATACATACAGATATTGACTCTGCTTTAATTTATAAGCAGTAAAGAAGATTATGCTCGAGATTATGTTATGTTAAGTTTAACATTGTTTTATTGTTCTTTTGAATGTTATACTAAGATCAAAAATAGGAGTACAAAAATTAATAAGAAAAATTTTAACTTTTTAATTAATGGTTGGATAAATAAAAAAATAATAATATATTTGTAGAAATTGTGGTAGGTGTTTAATAATTTGTAGACCTATTCATCATACTGAGTGAACTATTTACATTTAATATACTTATTTATAAGTACTATGTATAATCATACAAACTGTATAACTAGGACAAGCAATTAACTCTTTATAAATAAAATAAGATCTAATTATGCTACTAATATGATGAATACAGAACCAATACTGAGACTAATATTCAATACAGAACATTTTATTTTATATATGACAAAACATTGAACAATAACAAGCACAAAACAAGTTAAATAAATTGGGAACATATTTACATATACCTAAATATATTTTAACAGATAGGTAGAAGTAGTAGCCGATTAAAATCATAGTTGAAATGTATTATTGAATGCAAGATGTAAATTATCATATTTGTGAATAACATTGACCTGTTTTGGCTATATTTACCAAATGTATGTTTATAATTCTATTAGTTAGGTGCCAATAGAATAAAGATATTATGGAGATGAGATCTGCTACCTATACATATTTTTATTCACTAAAAAGTTTTTTGACTATTGTTGTCTATATGATAGAAGTTTAACAAAGCATAAAGGAAACATTTTTTTTTTAATACTTACATCATTGCAAAAATGTGTAGGATTTTTGTGACAATAAAGATTTAATGAAAATTTAAAAGTGTATTGCCCCTTGTATCGCCCGTTATCAAATCAATGTAGATATATGATAATCAAAAATTAATGTAGGTACTTACAAAAAATGTATAGATAATTGTTAATTACTGACATTATAATTAGTCATAACTGAATATCAATAACGCAACAAACAATTTAAAACCATCAAATTTTTATTATTAATGAATTAGTATAGGTACCTGAGACATAATGTATTATTGATAAAAATAATTAATTGTTATTTTATTGACAACTTAACTAAGATCAATAACCATATTACTATATTAGTCAACTAGCAACTTATAAATTAATATTATATAGTTTGAAAAACCTAATGCATAAAATTAATGTTGAATTTAACTAATTATTGATAAGTTAAGAGTATGTATCGGTCAATGATAATATGAATATATCCGATACAAATAGTAAACATTAACTGTCAATATTAAATACTAACAGATTACCTAGACCACTATAGAAATTGAACAATTAATTACCTATTCATTACGTATATTATTATTTATAAAATTAATTTTTATAGGTAAAGCATATTTAGGTATGCATAAAAAGAAAAAATAAGTAGTACAACTCTATTATAATCTCGATTATTATAGAATTCCTATGCTACCTTAGTGAATCAGTTGATAAATTGGAGTAAATTTACAGAAGAACATAAAATGTACCCCAATGGCTTGGCTTGACTGATTTTTTTATTTAGAAAATCATATTTTATTAAATAGTCACTTTGGTGATAAAATAATTTTTAAATTAACTTTGTTGTACCTGATTAAATAAAATATATTGTACACACAATTTACCTACAAATGTAAAACCGAACTATACTGATTATAATAGGTATATTATTATAAACACTATTGTATACATGCTCAAAACTTTTTTAAAATTATTGTATTCTTTACTCTTCTTTTATTGAATTAAATACCTACCTAGATATTTTTACAGTAAAAATGAGAACTTTTTTTAGGTCAAACCTCCGGGGGTGTTTAATATAATTTTCCAGACTTAAAAATCAGCTCAGTCCGCACCTGAACGTGTCTGGGTATTTACAACCTACTTAACTGAAGGAACGTTTAAAATCTTATGGCAAACATACAATATTAGACAGGTAGCTAGGTAATTTCTAGAACTGGAAAAACAGTCTATAACACTGTTGAGGTAAAAAAAATTATAAGCTACCCACCCCTATTATCAATGAACAAAAGTGCAGACTTACCGATCAGCAGGCTGTGGCACAGACGATTCCGTCATACATTCATGGCATCGAGTTGGCCCCCAGTTTTTGCGTTTTCAGGTCTGCGCAAACACATAAATAAACAATACAAAATATTTTATATTCAGAGTCAGAGAACATTGAGATTATTGAGAGTGAGTTAAATGTTCACCTCGCGGCGATGGTCTGATAAGACAGCGGGGGTGGCGTTCGAGGGAGGGTTTTCGACTCGAATTTCAATTTGAACGGCGTATGTCGCAGTGATCGCGCGAAATGACATCAGTCACGGACGACGACATCAGCTGCTAGTCGTAATGTTCGGAACAGTGCAATTGCAAACATTTGCATAGCGCACAGATGACCGTGAAACCGTTGTCGTCGTCGTGAGCGCGAGAGAGTGCGTGTGTGTGCAAGTGTGCAGCAACCACCTACTACCACAGCGGTCGAGCGGTGCGAGTTATCTGGTCGTAATCGCGAGCCCAATGTGCCAGTGAGGGGCGCCAGCGTCTGCGAACGGAAGCGAATTGAAACGGCGGCGGCGAGCGATTTGCACGCGGTTGACGGCTCGTCGTCCGTCGACAACGACGACGTCGTCGGCGCGCGGCGGCGGCGTCGGCGACCAGTGGGTGGGTGGGTGGTAATTTTCGAAGACCGGGGTGAGAAATGTCCGATTTCCAAACGTTTCGTTTATTATAGACCTGTCTTGTCAGGAGTCGTAGAAGTGATAAAAAAAATATTTTGCATACACACACACACACACACACGCGCAAAGTGCTAACGCGTCGAAGATTAAAAAAAAAAAATTGATAAAACAATAATAAAAAACAAGTTAAAAAAATAAAATTGATAAAAAAAAATTCGCGAATAGCTCGGAAACGGACGTGGTAAAAGTTATCTACGGAGAGTATGATGTTGTTGTTTATTACCTTGGAGCAGAGTTACTCTCCCCGCGAGTGTCGTTCGCGAAAATTTTGTTACAAGTTAATTATAACACGATGGACGTGAACGGTGAAAAAAAATTGCAAAGTTGTAATTGGGGGAGAAAAAAAAAACGCACTCGCTTTACACACACACACACATACACACACATACGGATAAACATGCGCGCACACACGTTCATTCACACACACACACGCGCGACGCACACTCGCAGAACGGCAGCAGCGGACCGGAAGGCGAAAATGGCATAATGCAGTAGGTCAAACTGACGAGTCGCGAAGTTTTGCGCTGACGTTTTTGCATCGGGAGAAATCGCACTAACCGCGAGCGTGCGCACTGTGCGAATACTGCGGCGCCGCTGCCACAGCCGCTTCCCCGCCGCGCGCGACCGTCCACCACCGCCGCCGCCGCTCGGTTGCGTTCGCGGGTCTGGCCATTCCGCACCGCCACCCGTCCTCCGCCGTTCGCAGTGACGCAAGGGTCGCGGCCGCCGCCGCCGGGACGTGATTTTCGCTCTCCGTTTTGTTACCCCTTGCGCGTATCGACCACGGTCGACAGTGTGCGCGGCGCGCGCAGTCGGGTCGGCCGACCTCGGCCGCCGTCGACGCACTGAGTATCTGACGGCCGCCGACCGTCGTCACGCCGGCGGGGATGGGCCGGGCGGGGCTGCGGGGAACGTGCACGGTGTTGCAGCGCCCATACACGTTGCAACACTGCGTTCGACCTTATATGCTGTTGTAGTGCTATGCGTCGTATTGCGGTGGCGGCGGCGGCGGCGGCGACCGGTGGCCTTCGGCGGCCCGCCGCCGCTCGAGAGAGATCGGAATCGCGCGCGCGAAGGTTTTTTTCGTTGTACATATATATATATGCGTTATTACTTTTTCGACAATATTTCGCTATACTACGCGCGCGCCGCTTTTTTTTTTTTTTTTTGTTTTACGGCTGTGCCCCTCTACCCACCCGACCGCCGAGCACGCTCGCACGCACTTATTGTGTTCCGTCCGTTTTCCCTCTCGCTCGCTCGTTTTGCAGCACGCGTTATGCTGTTTTTTTCGATTCCAAATTTTTTTTTCCTGCTTTTTTTTTTTTTCTACATGACACACGCATACGATTGTAATAATAATATTATAATGTCGGCCGAGTCGTCTGCGTCGAAGGCCATCGTCGGCGGCGGCGAATCGCTCTCTCGCACGCACACGTCCCCGACCGGGCCGACCGATCTCGTTTTGCCGCGCAAAATCCGCACGCACTTTATTACAATAATAATAGTAATAAAAATACAGCGTACGATACAGGGTGATTGAAATAGAACACACCACGTTTTTGGAAATGTGTATATTTTATTATATAGGAACGTTAAAGAACGAACAATAATATTGTACTTATAGAAACTTTGGGTGGGTGTCTTATGTATTATAGAGCTGCAGGTGGGTTTAGCGTCAGCCCCGGGCCGGCAAATTTTTAGAGGCCCCTATTTCCGGTCGATGTTTTATCAAAATTACTAGTTTTTTTTTTTAATTTTTTAGATTTTAGATTTTGATAATTTGATATCTTATTTTCTCGTTTAGAACGATTTATGAATCTAAACAATTATAATTTAGCGTCAGTTTATTATACATTTTTTGTTTTAAGAGTTTGCAATTAAGTAACTAAAAACAAACAAAATACGTTTTCTAGTAGATAAGTTTACAGGACCAAAAAAAAAATGTCTGTGAGGGTAGGTAATTGAGTAAATCCGTCTCTAGTTAACTGCAGATTATGTTTAACGTGACCTGAGTAGTATAGTGTAAGATCCGGGATTCCAGAAGGTCAGCGATGAAAAGTTCTGTAACGAGCTGCCCGGCAACCAATTCATCGTTGTGTGTACCTTTGGTTCGAATAAATAAGCCACACGGGTAAATTCCAATGGGATGAACACCTCTTAGCAATCAAATAAAACTTTAGAAAAGTCGTCATTCAAATCGCGCGTAATAGCCATCATTACATTTTTCAGAGATCTCGATTTTCGAAAATGTATTTTTTTTGAATCACTCTGTATTAAGTATATTATAATAATAATATAGCTGTTAGGTTTCCCCGTCGTCCCGTCCCGCCGCCTCCGCACACAACGCAGCGATTATAATATTATTATTATATCTATACGATAATATCATATAACGTTTTATTAATTATATTATAATAAAATATTTAATATTATCAGGCCTTGCTTTTATATATATTTTTTTTCATAATATACTAATTGCCTACTTATTGCGATATTCGATTTATAAAAGAGCAAAGAATTTTTATTACGAATGTATGAGTATATTCTTTTCAACGCCTTTTTTTTTTTTTTTTTTACGAGCATACATGTTAAAATCGTTTGTTTTTTATATCTCGGGAAATATTTCCGTCGTAATGGTTATAATTAAAATCACATTGTTGATTTGTTTTGCAGTAGAGTCGCGATTGCATTTTAGTCAATATAGACTGTTTATTCTGGCGGTCATCGGTATATACATATTACATACCTCCGCCCAATACGTAGTGCGCATGAAAATGGGGACTGATTATTATATTATTGTGTGTGCGATTACAATGTGTACGAACGCATATTATATGTGTTACGTGTAGGTAGGTAGGTTGGTAGGTACATAATAATAATATAATGATATGTGCAATGTGCTGTTATTATAATACGCGTAGTACAACAAGTTTTGCGACGTTCAGCGCGGTCATTGTCGCGTAGGTTTTTTTTTTTTATTATATTTAAACTGTAATTATTATTATATTTTATACGCGGTGGCGCGAAAATTTCCATTGTCGCTGACAGTTACATTATTTTTGTATACGAGATAACATTAAAAATAATGTGCGGTCTAGAACAATGCATCATCCGCAACATTATATAATATAGACTGCACGCCTGCACATCATAGTTTTTGCAAAACCTAAAAGTCTAAAAATAACTTACTTATATAAATTGTATGACTGAGAAAATCTCAGAAGAAAAATGATAGAGTGATGTCTACTACTGTTGTCAGCTACCTATTATCTATATCCCTTTCTTTCCATCACACATAATAGTGTTTAAATCGTCTATATTTACTAAACAGATTTGAAAAATCAACATTTGTCTTGCTATTTATTTAATATAATTGAAGTATAAAAAGTGATACGAACTACTATTTTATGTGTCTAGGTCTCTATACATACAATATAATGTCCATTGTCCATAAGTTTGTATTTATTTAGGACAAACTGGTATCGCTTGGTACCGATAAGCACTAATGTAATATATTATTAATTGTATATTTGTATTCTATATTATTAAATGATAGAAAAAAGAGTAAATTTTTAAGACCAAAACGTTTACCATAAATTACTTATATAGTCATATGATGGGCGTGCTATAGGATTTAGTTGTTACAGAGGACTTAAGTGTTATAAAATCAAAGTTGAAAATAAGCTATAGATTTTACTCTCTTCCCCTTTTTATGCTTAAAATCATCTGATTGTAATAATTAACAAATACCTAAAGCCATAACTGCTAAAGCTCTTACACGAAACGTTAACAGACAACAGTAATATACTTATATTGGCTTGTAAATAATATAACGAATAGTGATAGGTATTATATAATTACTGTTATCATTACAAACATTAGCTGTGTATTCAGTACCCACCTATGTACATTATACAGCATAAATAGTATTACAACGTTACGAATAATATAATACGTATAATAAATAACTATAAATCAAGAATAATAGGTAAATAAGTTTAAAGTTTTTAGCCTTTTAGGTGGTCTTTTTCTAGTTTTACTGTGCCTTAATAAGACAAAATATAAATTGAAAATTTTTATATTATGCTATTTGACGGACCACATTGTACAACTATATTATAAATTACACATACGTCAAAAGTTTGAATAACTACGGCGAACGCAAAATATTATACAATTTATATCATGATCATATACATTAATATGTAGGTGTAATAAAACTATACTAATATTTAATAATATGTTTAGAGTTTAGGTTTTTAGATCGTTGTAATTTGGAAGTTATAGATACATCAGATATAAACGAATTTTTAATTCAAGTTAGGCTAATGTGCGTTAAATATTTAATACGATTGATGAAATCGAAGGTAACTTGAATACGTAATAACAATTGCATATAAACGTGGTATATTTAATATGCACTTGACTCCTGAATCATTTGCTTAATCTAATGCGCATTAACGATTCACTACGATTGCATATAATATAAACGTGGTTTTATATGACTACATAATATATCAAAAAAATAATTCATAAGTTGAGTGTTATATATTTCTATTTAAAAATATTAGATGTACATTAAAAAAAAATATTTTATCACTTAAAAAACTGATGAAGTATAAATGTATGATTTTTGGTATTAACTCTAAAGAGTGGATAATAAAAAAAATTAAGGTGGCCTAAGACTTCATGTAGATGCGCCAACTCCATCTTAATTCTTCAATGCCTATTTAAATAATTATAATTTGTATTTTATAATAGTAGGTAGATACTTGTTTTACATAAGGTTAATCATATACCTAGTATAATAGTATTGTTAACATATTTAACCGTCTATTGATTGGCTACATAAAAAAATACTTAAGATATTTTAATAAATCAATAGTGAGTTTAAACATTGTTTAATTACCCATGATTGGTCCATTAAATTTTAGTAAACTATTAAATGTAACAATTTTTCACAGAACTCGAAATAAGTATAATATTACGTATCGTGTATAAATAAAATAAACGTTTAAAAATGTATTGAAATAACGTTCAATTATGACTTTGAGAAATCTGCAAATACGAACCTGCTGCAAATGTCGTTAGGTTATAGGTGTGTATATTGAACTATGACGCGATCTATGCTTTATGATTATATTGATATAGATTCTAGGTAGATTACTATATAGTTATAAAACACTGCATTCAACTAGTTCGTTTCGTGTTTTCAATAAGTGTAATATTTTTTAACTATTTTTCAGCGATTCAATTCGAATTATTAACATATTTGTAAATAATATTCCAGATTGTAACTGTGCGATTGCACTCTTAAAATGACAACAGTATAAACAACACGGTATTACTCAAATTCAATAGATGATTTAATTTAAATTAGGTATACCATATAAAACGCGAACACAACACTTAAACGTTAAATAGAAATGCTGAACAACTTATATTTATTATACTGTTACTGTATTAAAAACCTAATAGCTGTATAGATATTCGATGCTTGAAATGGTCTAAAATTGTGTGCAATACGACACTATATTATATTATTTAGTGCAGTGTGCTGAATATTAATAAGATAATTAAAGAATGTCATAATTTTATTTTAACATTTTTAACTGATTGTAGTACTGTGTGTCAAATGTAGTCATGTGTGTATATAAAATATATAATATGTGTACACTGTACAGTGAAAATAATTTTACTATAATCATATATATTCATAGCCCATGCATAATATAGTGCTATAATATTGCAGTACAAAATGTAGGAAATTTTAAGCGCTAGTGAGTGCGGAGTCTGAGTAGTATATGGGTATATACTATATACTATATAACCATTAAATATTATAGGACACTAGAAATTGTTGTAATTATGGTGTTCACTTAAACACGTACATTTTTACTCTAGAATCTAGCATCATTTATACTTTAAAACGCTATTCGTTTAGGAAATAAAAAAATATAATGTAACAATCTTCCTCCGTTTGTATATACGTTATTCTTCGTAATTCGATATATTTATATATATATATATCTATTTATATATATTTTTAATAAGCATTAAAAGTTCAAATTTCAATAAGATTCGTCAAAATCATGTAAATTTACAAATTATTTTAAAGGTAAAAATGTCCAATTTTTAAAACCAAGGTTTACGAATTTTATAATATAAGAATCCTCATATAAGTAGTTTATTTTGAATTCGAATAATCATTCAGAAGTATATTATTATTATACTTTTTAATATAGGTACATTTTAAGTTCAAATTTTGACGAAATTGTGTATATAATTGAAGAATAACGATTTAAATAATTTTTTTTAGGTATTCAATAATATTATTAACAGGAATTTAAAACTTTTACGTTTATTCCTATATTTTATACACACAACGAAATTTTCAAAATATGCATTTAGATTTTAGACTTTCTATGTTTTAATATATTTCATATTTACCTATACCACGAATATATTTTTACCATTATATTTTTAGGATAAGGCGATATGATATACTGGTCAATATTATACCTATAATAACAATTAACAGTAAATGATACAAATATATTATATAACAAATATTAAACATTAATTATATAATAAATACAATAGTTTCGGTAAATGTTAAATTAATCTACTGTAATACTAATTTTAAAATAGATTACTTTATAATAGCATTATCAAAAAACATAATATTATGAAATATACTTATAAGTTATAGTTGTATATAGACTATCAGATCGTTTTGGTTCACAATCGTTTTTCGTATGTTTCAATGATTTATTATTGAATTAAAATCTAACAAATACGTTACAGTGACTTATGCATTGATTAAGTACACTTGATTACATGACACCTGCTCTATAGAAAAGTGATTACTGATTTTCTTCTTTCCCAATGTTTTTTGTTTTTTTGTTATCATTTTTTTTTTTTTTAATTTAGACTAATTTTACAATTTCTTTAGTGTGAAGCACAAATAAAAAAGTGGTTATAAAGAAAGTTTTTAATTCGTATCCCTGTGAAGAGAGTTAACGAATCTATTTTATTTTGGACGTATGATGTACTAAAAAAATAAACTCTATTTAGTAAGTATACATTTGAAACTATAATTATAATAATATTTGCAGTACCTGGGAAACTAATGATAACTATATGTTATATAAATTGAATATCGATTTTTCCTAAACTATTTGTATCATTTACATTTTTTAGTACGTTTGGATAAAATTCAAAAAAATTATATATTAATGTTATTAATTTTTTGTAAAAAATCTTAAAAAAATTAATTTTAAAATATTGTGCAATTAAGCTTTTTGAAATGTCAAAATCATAGTAATTTTTTTTTTTTGTTATTATATAGAAGTATAGAATAATGCACAAGATTTTAGTTTTGACTTATCTTGTTACTTATCAATAATAATGAAGTTTTACACTTTATGATTCTATTCGTTTTAGTAGCCTATATTTTATAGGTATTTATATGTATAAACAAATTGAAATAATATAATATAATATATTTATTTTATTTTATATTTTAGTATAATTTAAAAACGAGTTTATAAACATTTAATAACAATGGAAATAATAAATTCTTATTGATCTTAGTGTTATAGGAAATGGTGCACTTTGTAGTTTACTTTGGGAATAATATACGTTTTGTTCCATTTTTTCAAACGAACCAACTACAGTATACTATAGAAAATACACTTTGCAATAATTTTGAAATGGTTACCTATCTTTTTCTTTTGGAAATAGTGCGTCCTGACGTAATTCGTGAATTTTAAATTGATTTTAACAAAGAAAATAGTATAGATAAAATATGTTGATCACATTCGATTTTCTGTATTTTTCTTTTTATTAGAATCAATACACAACTCAATAATTTTTTTTAAATTTTTAAAATAGTTCGCTTTGGATTTTCACCTCAAACTATTAAATTTATATTTATAAACGTGTTAAATGGTATCTCATCTTGAGTCAGTGGCATTCATTTCAATTTTAAATAGATGGTGGAGGAAAAAGTTTTGACTCCATAATTATTATTGCTAATTGAAAAAACAACGAATCAAACTAACTTCAGTGGCGTCGTTTTAGATTTCTCTACATTGAAGAGTTTGGACAAATTAAATTACTATACTAAATATGACTGTTAAAATGGTAATGAAAAAGTAAAGAATAATAAACACTATCAGAGGTTTCTCACAAATCATAGACAAAATTTAAGAGATTTTTTTATTTTTATAAATTATGTTGTGTTAATAAACCATACAATTATACTGCTGTAATGAAAAAACAAGTCTAGAAATAAAAATTGTAAAGGCCTATAATATTATAGTTGTCGTAAGTACACACCTATCCATTGCCCTCAAACAAATTTTTGCAAAAGTGTATCTATATTATGTAATTTCAGAGGTATTTCGTTCGAATGAAGAAGATAAAGAACATACAAAAAAAGCTCGCACTTAGATATACATAATAAGGGCACGTTGCAACTGCTTGCAGATATAATTTTATGTTTCTTTACATAGTATACTCGAACTTTTATAAATGAATAATGATAATTATTAATTATTATTGTGAAAATAATTTCCTTTAGTACTTACATTTTGCACAGTACCTATTAAAAATGTCTTAAACATTTTAAAAATTGATACGTTTTTCACTAACTACAATTAAGTCCGTTGGGCTGTTGAAAAAGAACAATGTCCCCCTCAAATGCGGCGTCCGCTGACTTAAATTTTCCCATACACTATATTATATAGGCGTGTTTAAATACCCAAATGATTGTCCGCCTTAACCGCTTTAAAAAATCTATATATTTTGCTAAACTCGTTTAATACATAAGTAGGTACTAGATTTTAACGTTTTTTTTTCCAAATAATATATGGTACGGGTACGATGTTATAATAATATAATGTTCTGGCCCCGCCATATAGTTCGCGCGCCCGGTTGGTTTTTTGGAAACACGCTCGACAACACACTGCCGCAGTGTGGTAGGTATAGGTATAACTCACTATTATACTTCCAAGAACGTCAGGTTTTATTATGTAACTACGCGTGCAGCGTGTTATGGCCGTATGGGGGATACTCTGCAGCGGTATAGATGAAATACGACGTGCAGGAATATAATATATATTATATGTGCCGAATCCTATCCGGTATATATATATATACACATAGGTACACCCCGTTTAAGCGTATAGTGAGACAATAGTTTCGTAAAACCCCTCTCGCACCGTCACTGTGAATTAGGTATATAATTATATATATATGTATAATATATGCACGCAACACATAATAGTCGGCTCGTTTTTGTTTTTTTATTATTTTTTTTTTTTTTATTATTATTCTTCTCGTTCAGACGACGACGACGACGACTACGACGACGACGCACCGGATAGAAAACTACGATTTGGCAATATTCGCGGCGTTGTCGTGTGTGTTATTTCATAGCAGACGCACACGCACAAGCACGCACACAAACGAACATTATAATAGTGGTCCTGGACCGCAGGCCATTATAATATTATGCGTATATATATACAATCGTCGAGATTTTACATTTTTTCTTTTTTCTTTTTTGTTGCTTCCACCATTATACATGTGTAATATATTATGTTAACTATAGTATCTATATATTTATGCACATATATAATATATATATATATATTTATTATAAATTATACTACCTATATAGGCAAATTATTAATGCATAAACATGTGAACCACCGCCGCCACCACCACCGATATATATTATGGTAATACGATGTGTGTTTGTAAATGATTTGTTGTTTGTGTCTATATTTGTGTTTTATATAATCAATAAATGATACCTCCGACCTTCAATGCGTAGGTTTATTTTGTACGCAATGCCGCCAATCGAACAATAATTATCTCTTTTAGATTTTTATTGTGATATATATGTATATAATATTTTATAATGTACGAAAATATTATAATAAAGAATTGCATCGTATAATACAGTAATCCACTCATTATATTATATATTTTAACTACTTGGGGTGATATGGTCATTGATAGCCGCGATAATATGAGTGTACTTACGCGAAAAAGGCCACCGATATCGTCCAGGCACGAAAGTATAATGATACAAGTAATAGTGGTTCTGCAGTTGTTTTAATGATGCATTTAATTCAAGGTACTTTTATATAATATATTTTAACATTGTATATATTTATATATACATATATATATACTTTGGATTTATGATAAACACACAGCCCAATCAGCTCATAAAGGAGTGTGCACTTATAATAGGTATAATAGTATAATAAGTACACGAGGAAGACCGATATATTAAATGAAATTTGGGAAACTTATTTGTCCTATAGGTAATATATTTATAGGTTTCGATATTTGAGTAGGTAAAGCAAGAAGTGTTAAATTTGAATACAATAAGATATAATATCATCATTGTGTATTTGTGTATAAAAATACGATTATAAACCTAACCTGAACGAAGGAATTAGGTGAATATTAAGCAACACCAATACACAATGATAGTTTATAAATTATAACATATTATTTTATTTTTATTCTTAACAATACATTTTTAATTCATTATTTAGGTTGAATTCATTGTTATTAATAAGAAAACATCGAAAATAACTTATAAGTCATTATTGACGAACCGTATTCCATAGAACGGCGTGAAAAGATTAGAAAATAATAATATAGATATATGTATATTGTATATAGAAGCAGACAAGTTCTAAGTATCCATGAATAATATTTATTTTTTTTTAATTCCACGATATCAATAAAAATATTATGTCAAAACATAATGTTTAATGACTTAAAAGATAACTTTAAAGTTCAAAGATTATAAGAAAACATTTGAATAAGTATTTTCGACGTGTTTAAATTATTTCAAGAAAAGTTTGTAAGGAACCAATTTTTTTCAACTTTAAAGTCTTAAGTATTTAAATTTGAAATGTTATGCAGTTTTACTACAATATAATTTACAAAATGTTGTGATTTTGACGAATATTGTTAACATGAGTTTAAATCGGTTTTTATTGAATCTTTATACAAAAACTGTGACCTTGTATTTTTGAAATTATTTAATTTTTGTAAGAACTAACAAATGAGCTACGTATTAAAATGTTAAGCCAAAATAATGCAAAAAAATATTAGTTTTATTAATATTCGTTGAAATTTTCAAGTTTCTAATTATTATTCATTTATAAATTTCAAAGAAGAACAATTCGATTTTACCAAAAAATAGTTGATATTTTTTGTTTCCATCCTGTGTACTAACTAGCCTAATTAAACTAGGTTAAACAAGATATGTACATGATACATGGAATGGTTTCCATTCTGTAAGTATAAGAAATTTCCGTTCAATAATATTGTACGACAGTTGTTACACTCATGTCTCATTTACACATAAAATCTTTATTGTAAAACTATTAAAACTCCTTAGGTATTGCTTTATTTTGAATCTGAAATAACTGAAAATACAAGTTTTAGTCTTTTAATTTGCTGGTAATAGCAGTAGATTGCTGAACAGTTTTTAGACCTGAGGCAAACTATGTTGAATGCATCCATAGCTTTTAATTTACAATTTTTTCTCTTTACTGAATAGTATAAATATTATTATTAAAAAGTTTTTATCACACGTATTAAATTCATTGTCCGACACCCACCTACCTACCTACTTTGGTCTTGAGGCGATTTCTTAAAAAATCTACTTCAGTACGTCACTGTTTAACAGTGCATCGGAAGACGGAAAATACTAATTTATCTAGTATATCTATATGCGGTTATTACTTATTTGTATAATATATAATTTATACCTTAAAGCTTAATAAATATAAAAAAATATTTATTATTTTATCATTTATAATGAAAAAAAATCAAAACTTAAAACATTTCTTATGATTAATTTAATAATAAATTTTCAAATTGAGCAGATCGAACTTATTACAGATTTTAAAACTATGTACTTTTTTATTGTGTCCGATGTCATTACCTTTTTAGAGCAATAAAAAAACTTAAATTTTCTATTTAAATTTATTTTCTGATAGGAAGCTGAGTATAGTTGATGTGTCATAATTTTCTTTTATGAGCGTTTGAAGTTAAAATTTAGTCAAAATCAAAATCATTTTCAAATTATTTTATAGTAGTTAAGAACTTATAAATTATAGTATTTTCAATTTTTAAAGCAGAGGCTTGAAAATGTAATATAAAGTTTATCATAGGAATTTTTTACTGAAACCAAAAATCTAAAAAAGTATACATAGATATTAGCACACTTTTTTTTATAAAAAATGTAATTTTGACAAAATTATATATTTAAACATTTTAAACTAAGAATAACGATTTTTGCAGTGGCGTAATAAAAACATTTGGCCTCCCGCAAAAATAAAAAATGGGCCCTTAAAATATTGTTATAGCAAATATCACCTTATAACCAAAGGCCCTAAATTACCGCTGGCCCCTTTGCAACGAGGGGTCTGCGGGCCCTCAGTTATGCCACTGGATTTGGTTAATTTGTTTTAATTCAAAAATATTTCAGAGTATTTAGTTATTATATATTATTTGTATAGGTATATACCACGAATTTAATCAGTAATCATATTGTTTTACGATAAGTGGGTATTGACTAAGTTAATAACAATAATATATGATATAAAATATATATAATACTATTATAATAATTAATATTTTAATAAATGCGATATTCCTGTCAACAATTATTTCAATTTACAGTAATAATAATAGTGAAATTAATCAATTTAGTAGCAATATTATAAATATATTTTAAAACGCACTTAGGAATATTGGCTGACAGACTGACTTCGCTCATAATCATAATTCGTATGCAATGATTTATCATTGAATTCAAATTTATCACATCTATTACAGTGACCTACTCAATGACGAATTCCACTCGACACATACTGTAGAGCAAAGTGGTTACCTGTACTTGCCCGCTTTTTTATTTTATAATAGCTTTAAGTATTAGTATTAATGCTAATAACCTTGTGTTCAAATTTCAGGTTTACAAAATAACAATTGTATTCTTGGAATTAAAATAAAAACCAAAAAATAAAAACACATTTTGATTAATATTAAAATTATTTTTATAGTCCATTTACAGAACGTACCTATAGTAATTTTTTTTAAATATATCTTAAAAAAATTTCAATCCTCTTGGATAATTAAGGACTTTAAATTTAGAATTTGTTCATCTAAAATAATTACAATATGAATTGGTTGTGTATTTTTTATTACAATTATTTTTTTTTTATGGCACGTGATGTTTTGCACCAACATTTTTGGTGATCCTGCAATCCTCCAAAAATTGATTGGTGTTTTTCTCAATATATGTTTTTGTATGAAATACGTATGATTTTAAATGTCAACATTTTCGAAAAATCTTTCTATCATTTTCTTAACCATAAATCTAAAATTCAGCTGGGTTTTATGAGAAAAAAAATTAAAAATTAGATAACTATTTTGAATGGGTAGCTGTATACTAAATAGTATACGCTCTTCACAAAATAATTAAATTATTAACCAACTTAATGATTTAAAGTGTAAACAACTAAATTTAACATTATAGATTTTGGTGGATATTTCAATAGTTTAACAAAAAAATGTGTTATAAATTATAAGTAGAAATTACATTATGACACATTATGACAATTAAAATACAGTTTACAGTTTAACTAAAATTTATAAAATTATATACTAAATTGTATTTTTTAGTGAAGTTATTACTTAATTAAAAAAGTAATAATATTTTAATTAAAAACAATGTTTATTTAAATTTTTATACTTACAGCAATCTCCAAAATATTAAATCTTAATTCTAAAGCAGAATATTTTTTGGAGTACTTAAATATATAAAAAGCTGAATTTTAAATACTCATAACTAGAAACGGATTTTTTTGTAATAAAAAAACCAAAATATGCAATAATCGTTTTACAAAAAAAAATAGATAAAAATATTATATATATAATATATTATAATTATATCAGAGCATAAGAGTATGTATTTATTGCTTAAGAGGACATCGTACCCGCATGTGTTGTTTCCACAACGTCTTACACACGTACGACATAGCAAATTTTCTTTCACCAGTTTCAAAAGTATGCTGTTAGTTTTGATATTAGAGTGAATTGACCTATTATATAATTTAAAGGTAAGATTATTATCTAGGGCCCCACGTAGGTTTTTGTTGATATTATAATTTTTAAGTAAGTTATGATCATTTTAAAACATAGAGTTTCAAAAAGATCATAATATACTTACTTAAAAATATTAATATCAATAAAAGGTTAGGTGGGGCTCTAGATAATAATCTTACCGTTAAATTATATAATAGGTCAATTCACTCTAATATAAAAACTAACAGCATACTTTTGAAACTGGTGAACAAAAATTGGCTATGACGTTCGTGTGTAAGACGGAGACAACACATGCGGGTACAACGTCCTTTTAACTGATTCTTGAATCAGTGCAAAACTACATATTATTATTCTCTGAGGCTTAAAAATATTAAGTCGATTTAGTTTCATTGTTTTAGTAACTAAATTTGAAATAATCATTTATTTAATTTTTCAAAAAGTTTAAAATATTATTGAGTGGTTTCTATTAATCATATACTCCAATTCAAAGTAGGCTCTTGAGGCCAATTGAGGTCATGGTATAATTTTTTGAATTTTAAAACTCGACTTTAGGCTTTAAGAAATATTTTTTAACTGTTATTATATTAATTAGTTGACATCAGGGTATTTTACCTTATTTTTTCTTCTAACCGATGAATTAAAAATTAATAAAATAATTACATAATATATAATATGTATAGGAACTTTTTAGTTATTTAATAAATATATAAAAGTATGTATTTATACCCAAAGTTGTAAAAATATGTAAAATAAATTTGTGTTTATTTCAAATATATAATGTAAATAATACATTTTTTTTCATCAGATTGAAAATATCTCATTCCAATTAAAATATGCATTTATAATAAAATCCGTTCTCTAGTCATAACTAATAAAACTAATAAACTAGGTACTTGGGCAAAATTTGATTTTGATAGATTAAAGTAGTACTCTGAATAATATTCAGCTTTGGAGTATGAAATTAAAAATGGATATAGTCATTGAAAAGAGTAAAAAACTTAAAAAAATTATTCAAAAACATTAATATTTTCTAAACTAATTTATATATGTCTTACGTTAAACGTATCACTCCGTATATTATTATTTTATTTTCGGTGATGTTCATCTGTATTGATTACGTAGAGCGTGCGTTGCTTCTACTTATACTAGTTAATTTATAGAATATTGTTGTTGTTCATAAGTTGTTAATATAATGGAATATCAAACTTAGTACAAACTTATCAACACTTGTAAAATATGACGTTTAAAACTGTAATATGGTATTATATCATGAACTCCGTGTTATGTTATCCCTGTTGAAGGTTTTGTGCCTACTCTACTTTGCTTATTATTGACGTGGGTGTATAATGTATATATATATATGTATATGCAATATGCATATGTATAACCACACTCTAAACAGTTTAAACTATTACTAAACGTTTTTAAATTACAAAGTAAATTAAATAAAAATCATTATAAATAACCATTACAATACAATTTAAAAAATAACATCACAGATATAATATATAAAACATGGATAGTTTTAAAATAAAATATTTCATTAAATGGGTAGTTATATTTTTAGATATTTTATGTACCTATAATTTTTAAATTTCCTTTAAAGTTATTGAAATAAAATAGACCAAAAATTATTTTATTATGTCGACAATTAAGCTATTATTAATTGGTGGTCGTCGTAAAATTATAAAGTCATTAAAAAACAAATTTTATTATTTTAACATTTTAACTACAACTTCAAAAAAAAAATAAAAATGAAAATAAATTTAAAAAAGGTTTTAACCTTTATTCGTATTTTTTTATAGACTTAAATTTAAGTAATTTATTACGTACAATTTTAATATAGCTGAAATTTTAAAAGCACATAATTTATAATTTATTTATACTACATGTCTACATGGGTTTTATAATTGGAACTCGGTGCAAAATCAGCAATGGTTTATTGCAACATTACTTTGCAGAAGCTTTAATTGTATTTTCTTGGCATCATTTTTAACACAAACACAACTGCATTTAAACACTTAGTTGTATTTATACTCGTTATTAAAATCAATTTCTACTTACATAGTTACATTTTACTCATTTTAGTATCTATTAATTTTTGAAGATTTCAAATTAGTTTCACATAAAATTAGTTAAATTTCTTTAAATAGAAATAATTAAACACTTTTTTTTTTATTATAATTTATTACATACTAGCTGTACGGTTTGTTCCAACTTATATGCATAATTTAAAAATTATTCGCTCCATAAATTATAGTCTTTAATAGAGTGATTATTTTAATCGTAAGATTTATTAAAAAAAATATTAACATTTTAGAAAATATTTTTTTTACATAGTTCATATTTTGAAGTCATAACATAACAAAATTTTTTAATATTAAATTTGTAATAAATATTTTTATATTTTGAATTTTTTGAATTGCATTTTATCATTTTAATTTGATGCTGAATATTTTATGAAAAATTTAAAACGAGTAGATAATTAGATATCTATAATCATTTAAAGTTTTGATGAATGGAGCGTGATGGGTGGTAGAACTCTGTAAAATGTTTTAGTACACTACACTCTCCTTATAATAACTTGATATACTTGTAATTAAAATACTAGGTACTCGTTAATAAATCAATTTTTTAAGTTTATCGAAATACTCTGAAAATACTTTTCTTTTGGGGTTTAAGAATTTAAAAATAATATTATGTATTAAAAAGTAAAAACGTAATAAATTATAACTATAACAAAATAGACATTTTGAAAATAAAAATAAGATGAATTTATTAAAAATTTTTAACTACATGTTAATAATATAGATAATATTAATTCAGCTAAAAGTAAAACTAAAATATCTAACTGTTCCAATACCAGATATCTAAGTATACTAAGTGTATAAAAATAATGATTTAATAATATTAAAATCTTTGGAATAATTAATAAATCTTCAATTAGATACAGGTAATAATATACATGCTTATCATTCAACATTCATACTATATTGGATATTTAATAATATATTAATGAACTATGTTGATTATTAATGACATTTTTTCGAGATAAAATTCATTTAGGTAAATGGTAAATATTTTTATTTATGCGGTATACTTATAACTTGTTTATTATTATAGACTATATAGTATACGTAATATTAATTTAAAATTGATTTAATGTGTATATTAATTAAACTAGGCAAATAATATTAATATTAGTTGTATTTAAAAATAAAAAACACGTGTTTAAAATAGTATATTAGGTATTTTGAATATAAAAAAGTGTTTAAAATTGACTTCTAAGTTCTAATGGAATGTTTTACTATTCTGCTAAAAATATAGCTGAATCATCTTTGTATTTTATGTTGTAGATTTAACAGTCAAGAATAAACCGTATAGGCATATAAAAGTAATAAAACAGTTTAGTAGCTTGTTTTGTTGGTCAATGACTACTCATATAGTGAGGTCATGTATACACGTGGGGACTAAAAAACGAATTACAATAAATATAAAATATTAAGAACTGTGGTCCTTTGTTATACATACATTTTAAAATTTTTCTAAAAAATCATATTGTTTATGAAATCGAAAATTGCAAAGATCTGTATTTTTTCTTAATTTTTTTAACATTTTTTTTTTAATTTATTACCTTAACCATACAATGAACTTAACTAAATAAATTTTTTATGAATTTATTGTTTGATATAATGATTATGTGTTTTATGCTAATAGTTATTGTTTCACGATATTTGTATGGACTCTCAAGTATCTACCTTCAAATATATAAAAATATAGACAGTTGGTAAAGAATATTATGGAATACCTGCTACTTATCTATTAAATAGCAAACAAATAGAGCTGTCTGTATAGCTCTTCAAAATCACAACATATTTACATACACGCGTATATAATATAATAAAACAGTATGCTCTTATACTATTTTGTAATAAAACAACACGTCTTATATTTGTATTAAAATTTACTTAGACTATAAACGAAAACAAGTTCTGATTAAATATAAATGTTAAATGAAATATGAACACGAAATAGGTATAGGTACTTATCAGTTGTTATCAACCATCTTTTAGCTCGTTTAAATTAATTTGTCTTTTATCTAACCATAATCCTTATATTATACGCATATAATATTGTAGACGTCCGTATACCTTCTATAGTCTATAGACTCAAAGTACAATGCTCTATATATTATGCTCTATATATTATGTGCTATTTAATATTATCTAATAAATAATATTAAGTAGGTGAATTAAAAGTATGATACACTTTGTTGTAAGTTGGACTATTGAGGTCGATGCCTTTAAATTTGAAGCGATTATTCTTGAAACTAGGTAGGTAATGAAAAGTCACTCTACAAAGTAAATTATTTTTTCAAAGAAGATACCTATACATTGTTCATAACTTAATATACTGTATTTAGGATAATACAATTAATTATTTGAAATTTCATTTCAGAACTGTTTTGGTAATTAATATAAATAAATATAATAAGCATTTAAAGATTTTGATAACTAAAAAATTCATTACATTGTGATTAAAGTGCGTGCAAAAATTAATCATATGACGTACCTTTAATGTAAATAAAAAAAAAAAAAAATACCGGATGTCACAAAGTTAACAACTAATATTGGAACTAATGTCAAAATTACTATTTGAACAACTTATATTATGAATAAATGTAATTACTTAGGTGACGTTCTAATATTATGGCAGTTAATCAATAAATATTATAATTTTGATTTATACTTTGAACTTTGAAGTAAAAAAATAATTTTTTCATTAGCCTTGTAATTATCAAAGAAAAATATAAGCTATTCAAATATATAATAGTTGAAATATACATAACGTATTAATTAGGTAGCAAATTTTGTATGCATGATGTTTTAGTTTTATAACAATAAAATAGTTTATTATCGTATATTTTTCTTAGATTTTGAGTGAAAAGGGTAATTTTTTTTTTTACTATTGTTTTTACTATGGATATTTTTTCGATTTATTGTATTATTATTAGCGTTATTATAAATTGGAAATAGTTATTTAGATGGTATCTCAGGTCATCTTTTTGTCCAATTTTCTATGTTTCAGAAATTTTCTTAAGTATAATAATAAAGATATACAGAAAACTGCAAAGATATTCATGAAATGTGTACGAACAATCAGTTTTAATAAAATTGATATAGCTAAATGTGTTATATCATTGTATTTCAGAAAATAATGGTTATATTATCCTACTATGTATGTTATAAACACTAAAGTAAACGGGAAAATGCGATGATTCGTTGCGTTATGCATTAAATTGTATAACAAAACTGACAAGTAGAGTATCTAATACCTACATAATTTATATTTTCAAGGATTTTTACTTTTTGAAGTTAAATAGTAAGTATTTAGTAATATTTATATATTTAATTTTTATATTATTGATAATTGATATTACATTCATCAAATAGTTAATTATTAAAAATGTTTTTTTCAATAAGTGTTAAAATAGACAAATAATATTTAAATAATATAAAATGAAAATTTGGACATTGAATTTCTTTTTAAAATAATAAAATATGATTTACAACATTTTATTTTAATAAACTTAAAACGAATAAAAAAAAGGAACTGTAATAAAATTTTAATTAAAAAAAATTTAAATAATGAAAATCCACTGCATAAATCACAAACACTTTATTATTACATAAATATTAACTAAAAACTATACATTTATTTTTATATTAACATTATTCTTTATACCTACTGTAAGGATTTGCATAGACCTATAAATGAACTAATTGGATGTTATCCAACACCAACTATTCGTTTGAAGGACACTTAGAATATAACTTTCTCGTGATGTCCTCTAATAGTTTCTATTTTCTAGATTAGTTTATTTTACATTGAGGATAACATTTTCTACTATTATAAATAAATAAAATTATAATATTTGCCCATTATTATTATAATTACATTTATGTAACTATTATATTATTATAGACTATTAACGAAATACAGATTGAAAAAAAAATGTATTGAATATTTTAAATTTTATTAAATAAAAGATAGTAAAATACACTAAAATACAATTATTAAAGTTGACTAATACTTGAATACTTATGATTTTTGTGCAATGTAATAACAATTTAAAAATATAAAAAGGTGCTGTATAGTAGAGATCGAGTGGTAAAGTAACAAAAAAGGGGAAAGTAGGAGTGTATTTTATCAATGAGTTAGTCATTATAATGTATGTGTTGAATTCGAATTCAATATTATATAATACATTTGATACGTCATTATATATGAAAAACGGTTTTAAACGAAGATCATCTGTTAGCTTATAACACTTAGTATATTTCATGATATTGTGTTTATTGATATTGCTATTAAAATAATTTATTATACCATTAGAATTATGAACTACGCTACTACGGTAGATTTATTTTTTTTCCGAAAACATCGCATTTTATTATTATTATTATTAATTGTTGAGTAAATAACATCTTACCGTAAAACATAATGATTAGATATATGTTCATGGTATAAATAAGTAAAATATTAAAATTATTATTAATATTTCTGTTATGGCATTACGTTAAGTAAAATATATAATAAACATAAATATTTTAAGTCTCCAAAAATACTGTTTGAATCATAGCAAAATAATAAATATGATGTTTGTCATTAAAACACGTGGTTTTATTCAAATACTTATAAACTTCAAATGTTTGTTAAAATTCAAATACCCAAAAATAGTTTAAAATATTAATCTTAAAATATTGAAATTATCATTGTGTATTTATAAATTAAATTATAGTGAAGTCTTTTCAGTTTTGCAATTAATATTTTTTGAATAACAACATTAATAACAATAAATAACAAATACTATTTTATATAAATAATATAATAATGTGATAATCGTTTATTATACGTTTAAATATCTAATGTGGTAACATTTAAAATTCAGTTACTTGTAACAGTTATTTGGGTTTGTAAAAGTCCTTATAGGGACTAAAGACTTTATTTCCACAGGCATTTAAATTAAATTTTATATTGATTTTTAAATGAAAAAAAATTTACGTATTTTCGTAATTTTGTTTTGTTTTTTTTTTTTTTTAAACATTGAACACTTACAAAATACGAAAAACCCTGAGACTGTTTAATTGTAATTATTGCAAGAATAAACTTAAGGAATCTTTTATTAAATTATCAAGCTTTTTGGCCTAAGATAAACATTTTTCAAATTCAAAAAAATTTCTATAAAAGATAAAATAAATAGTTAAAAAATAAGTTAGATTTAATGTGCGAGTAATTAATTAATTAAACTTATTTTATAAATTATTGTTATTATAATATAAATAAAAAAATTCTTGTATATATATTAATATATATATATATATATATATATAATAACAAATTGTAATTTTCAAGTTTCAGTTATCTTAAACTTTATTCGTTTATGTCGTTTATGAATTATAACAAAATAGTAAAATATGTCTCTCGTAAATATTCATATCACTCTATATTTTTTTCTGATTTTTGAAATTAAAAAAAAAAATGACAATAAATCTTATATTACATTTTAAACTTTTAGTTATTTAACAAATAATTTATATTTTTATGAGATTGATGAATATCGTAACAATTTAAACTTTATAAAAAAAATTTTATAACTGTATTTTCTATAGTTTTAATTAAGAATTGAAAACTTAAGAGGAACCTTATTAAATTTTCAAGCTTTTTAAATTAAAAACAATTTTTTAAAGGCATCAATCGAAGAAATAGTCGAAAATAGTATAGTTTAGTGTTGTATTATAATTATTATTATTATACTATTATATCAAAATTTGTATTGGGCTTGTCCCGTCTCATAATAAATAAATAAAATCTCAAATCTTTTTAAATAGAACAAAAAGTTCATTATATTTTTAATATTATAGGTATCAAATCTAGCAAATGTTAGTATAAATACTTGGTGAAAATTTAAGTTTCAAAAGTACTTTATAATAATAATAAAAACATTTGGTTGATAACTGGTTTTCCTTAAAAATGTCCGTTATTCTCTTATTTTATTTTGTTTTTCTTATTATTTAAAAAAATACTTGACAATTTTAAATGGTAAACTAAAGTAGCGATTAAATTCAAATTAGCTACTAAATACTCCCCTTGAAGTTGAAAATCGAATATTTTTTACTGCTCTAAAAAGTGATGATAGAGCAAAAAAAAAATCTCTTCATAGTAAAACTAATACATTCACCACTCAGCTCAGAACTTAAAAGCAATATTGGATAATATAAAGTACACTGCGTTTAAAGCTAAATCTCTATATTTTATTTATTAAAAACTATTTTGAGCGGAAAATATCAATGTAAACTGTTTAGAAAATAATAAAATATTGTTTTTAAAGTTTTATATTGTACGAACAGAGTTCTATATAAATACTGTTGTAACTTTTCCCCTCGAAACCGTCTTTTTAATATTAAGTCGTAATGACGAGACAACCAAGAATGATACTTACATGAGCCTACTTTAAAATTATTTTGAATTAGCATTTCAATATACTTGAGATTTTAATTTTTCTTAATATTTGGTTGTAATTACCTATATTAAACCCCTTAAAAACAGGTGCGCGGCATTCTTTTAAGCACTTGTCTCGAAGCAAGATAGTGTTTCGTATATTATGTTATGGTATTAAATTTGAAAGTAACAATAAATCATGGTATTCAAAAATGATTTTGAATAAAAATCTGTTTAATAAGAGCATGTTAATATTTCTTCAAACATTTTAGACAACCAAACAATAAATATTATTACCCCTTCAAAACACTAAACATTCAAAATATATGAATGTATAGTTTCTGATCTATAAAGGGCAAAGGTTTATCATGAAACTTTTCAAGCACATCGTCTACCTAAACAAATGTTAGTTGAAAAACAATAAAATAAAATAATATCATTGCAAAACAAATAAAGAATTCATTATTTTACTTCATTAAAGGATTTAAAATAAAATAATATATAATAAAACTAGCAGCTCTTATTACATAAAAGCATATTTGTTGTATACACATAATGCCTTAAAGAATTGTATTACTATTAAAAAAGTTATGTATGGTATTATACGCATAATAAGAAGTTGAGAAACTTATAATACAATGAAATATTTCTACTTTTTACTCATTAATAAAATCATTGGATCTATTCTTAAACAATTATAGTTCTGTGAGTTCTATAAAGTATAGTACGTTTTTACCATTTATAGTCAAATATTAATTTCAATAAATATAAGATAAGGGCAAGCAATAAATTACCCATGTTTGTATTAGGTTGCGCGTATCTATATTTTAGGCGTAGTATTTTGCACGTCGTATGTGGGTTATTTGAATATTTAAACACGCAACGATTAGTAAATAGTAAGATAATCAAACAATAATCAATATGTATGTATTTATTATTTAAAACTACTGACTTTTTAGAACAAATAGAAAAAGGTTTCATTTGCGATGCAACGTTTTTTTTATATTAATACTTCATGTAATTAATTTATAACATACACGCAAAGATTTGTAAATTTTACATTGTTTTATTTAATTTTTAAATTACTGAGTTAAGTTGTCGAAAAATTATAAATACTACCTTTACAATTTTTCGGTAGAGAGCTAATCGATTATAAATTTGGTTAATCTATTCTAAATATTTGTCCATTAGTGTACTGTTAAGTCCTTCAAAACAGTATTTTTTCTTATAATTATGAATTCAATTATAGCAAAATTATACTAATAACGAAAAAACCTTAATACGAAACATATTATTTCAATTCTCTAAAAATATTGTAAACGTTAAATTTTAGTCTGTATAATAAGTTTATAGGATTGCCTATTAAAACTCCTTAAAGATCTCACATAATATAATGACGTCCTTATAAAATTTAATTGTATTTATTCAAACCAAAATTTTTATTAATTCGTAAAAATATTGTAACCTTTCTAGTTTAAAAAAGACATTTTAAAAAAATGTAACTATTAACTGGTTTTTTCTTATACTAAATAAATAATTATATTTTATAAAAACTTTATTTAATATTGCAAATGGTGATAGTGTTATAGTTTGTAATATCACCGTTCAAATGTTAAATCCAAGGCTAGGTTCAATATACTCGGGCTTATTCATTCAAGATTGGTTAATAGTTGATTTCATCAAATTTAAATTGTGCATATTAATTCTGATTTTTTGGGTAATAAATTATATAGTGAATACTCAGTTCATTGAAAGTGTACTCGTTTAATCATTTATATAGAACGAGCTACAAAAATCACAATCATCGCTGTAAACACCTATCAATATATAAATACTTTTATACATCCATATTTTAGTCTCACGGCAATATTAGTGTAACTTCGTAATAGAAAACTGAAGGTGAAAATTCGCATTAATTAGTAGGTATGTATTTTCATTTAATTGAAAACATAATAATGAAATGATAAAAACTCATTGTTAATAATATATATATGATAGGTATAAAATATTAAACCCAAAGAAAATAAAAATCATTATATTAGTATAAATTAATTAACGTGCAGTAATAAAATAATTATCAGCATAAGTATTTAATATGTTTGATGGTTTCTTATAAACGTCACAGATTTTTTAAAATGTTTACTTTTGCTGTAGTGTAATGTACCTTTTGATACAGAGTGTTGACTTGATATACAATTTTTGTAAGCAATCATTTTTGTAATCTTTGCAAGTTCTATAATCTATATATTATACAAATATTTAATAAATGCTTTTATTTCCCTCAAGTGTTTTTATAATTTACAAAACATTAAATATCAATTTGTTATATAATTAATAGTTTATACCTATTCATATTTAGGTACCAATCGTTTTAAAATATATGTTTTTTTAGTAAACAAAAAACTAATACAAATTTATTTTTCAGTATTTTATAAGAATTGATGAAGTTATTACTTATGTAATTACACCTTTTTTCATTCAATATAATGGAATAAATATGACTGCACTTAAAATGTTGTTAATACAAAAATAAAAATTTAATTCTAATATATATTTTAATTTAAAAATAATAAAAATTTAATTCTATAGTATACTATTATACAAAATAATTTGATAACGCACCAAAAAAGGCATAACGTATAAAAGAACCATAACAAAAACATTCATGTTATGATGATTGTTTGTAAATAAAAAACTGAAGACCGATTACGACAATCATTTGTATTTGTTAGAATATTTCTTTCTAAAATAAAAATCAGCAAAGAATAATATTTATGGGTTTAAAATGATTCTATTTTGAGATTCAAGTATTTTTATTACTTTTAGATTCTGAGTGAATCGATAAATGTATTGATTTTGCAATGAGGTGTGTTTGTTATTTTTTTTGTATGTAGACACTTTTTATTGAAGAAATAATTCTTCAATTTCAAACTTAAATATTTTATTTGATATGAAAGTGAATTTAGTAAGTACTTGTGGGATCAAAAGTAAAATTCTGAAGAAATATGCTTTGCTGCTAAAGGATTTGACAATTTAATATAAAGTTCATCGTAAATTATAACTGAAATTAAAAAAAAATTAACAGTAAATCCTCAATATTTTTTTATGACTAATGAGTGTTTATATATTTTATCAAAACTACGAATATTAAAATACTATTTTGCAATTAAAATTTCATGCCAAAAATTGAAAATTTAACATAAGGTTTCATATCAGGTTATTAGGTTTGTTTACTACAATTGTAATAAAAGTAGTGTAGGTACTTAGGTTTAATACAACAAATATCTTTAATGTGTGTTTAAGGTAGAATCATAGAAATTAGAAGTATTAGAATGTTACTTAAATTATAATTTTTTATTTTCCATGAAACTTTTAAAATGTTTAGATTTATTTTAAGCTTATGAGAATTTGAAATTCTCGGTTAAAAATCTTAAAAATAGAACACGGAATTCTATATAAGTTGATCTTATAGAAATTTCAAAACATAAAAAATGTAAAACATTAAGTGTATGATCATTGTAATTATTTATTTTATTATATTTATTCATTTTCTTAAAGTACCTATATCATTATTTTATCATTAATTTCAGTAATTTTTTTGTTAAATAAAACAT
Source organism: Aphis gossypii (assembly GCF_020184175.1). Taxonomy (NCBI): domain Eukaryota; kingdom Metazoa; phylum Arthropoda; class Insecta; order Hemiptera; family Aphididae; genus Aphis; species Aphis gossypii. The sequence continues at coordinate 62,339,550 of NC_065533.1, forward strand.
TTTAAACAAAAAGGTTCAATTTCTAAATTTAACCTGACCTAACCCCAGGCTGAGAAACGCTGATTATACTATTAAAATAGTTATTAGTAGAATAAATGTGATGATTTATGAATGTGTTATGTAAATATTAGGAAGTATAAAATCTAATTTATTGAATTTTTATAAATGCACACAATAATTTTGAACGCAGTGTATAAAAATAGGTAGTAGGTGTTATGTATATATTTCGTAAGATTTTATATTGATTTAGTTTTGTTATTTATTAGCTACTAGGTAGCTAATCCAGTATAGGGTCGTCCGCGATGAATTAAAGGCCCAATTTGCTTATGGATTTACTCTTTCTTAAACTCTAACTTATGTAAACTGCATACATTTTTAACATTTTTAATACAGGTCTAAAATGATATCCAATCATAATAAATTATAACACTATTTTATTTTCTGTAACTAATAATAATAATAAAATAATAGTTTTTCAGGAGTAATTTATAATATAGCTATAGAAAATATTATTTACTATTTATAGGTTAAAAAAAAGTAATTAATACAAAGTTGTCTATAACACTACGGATTTTACTTTGAAATTTATTGATGAAAACCTTAGGAAAATCGGTCGAAAACTGTGGATTTGTATAAAATTATTTTTTTAAAGCCTTTGGTCGTGTTATAAAAGGGTGACATGGAGTCAATGAGATTAGCTATGAAATAAACGTCAGAACTTTGGAGATATAGACTTAATATTATAAAACATAGATTGATGCGGACAAAATAGAAAAATAATTCAATGTAGCACATTGTTATGGTTTAAGTAATTGTTTGTATAAATGATAAAATGAAGATAATTTAACGCTTTAAAGAGTATGTACCTATGATAAAGACCGTTAACGATATAATTATAATAATAATACCTTATTATTTTTGTATTTTTACTCCATACGTTGAATTTACCTATTACCGAAGTTAAAGGTAAGACCTAAGATTCAATTCATTCTTGAAGATATCAGAGTAAAAGGGATTATTCTGATCGTAAAATTTGCTATATTATGTATTAATAAAAACGGCGGCAGCAGCTGAAAGTATAACATCCTAAATGTCTAACAATATTATTGACCAAATAATTTAACGGTATCGATTTTGAATAATTATATGTTGCATTATCATAGACAATTTAAAATGTCCATAGGTCGAACTTTAATTTTCATGAACTAGAACTCAAATCTAACTCATTTCGAACTTTTTTTTTAATTTTAAAACTTTAAATAAAATTAGTTAACTATTCTATTTAATTCGTATGAAATCATGAAAATGGCCAGGTAAGGGGTTACGGGAAATAAAATTAGTGTTCAAGAGTACCGATATTTATATATTTTAGTTTTTGTTTTAATTGATTTGTTTCTAAATGTCCGATGTTTGAGTATTCAATTTCAAGTACTAATCTCCAAAGACCATCGACTATCGAGGATTCGATGGGTTTAAAAACCCATCCCTAGTCTTAAAAATACATTTGAAAACAATCGTCCATAAAAATACATTGTTAAAAAAATCGGACGAAAAAGCTCGATTCTAAAGCTTTATTTTCTCCATCCCCAGGAGACGACCCTGCAGTGAATCCGTTGGGTACCTACTATTATAAACCCAAACACACCGCGTGGTACACTTGCAGCAGCAGATCTGCACACCGCACATACGTACACGCATCGTAAGTTTTTATAACATGGGTGTAGTTAATACACAGGCAGGTAATATCCAATTACGATACCGATCGCATCGACTATCGGTCGGTGCATCTCGTACGCGCGTGCAGGTATATTACGTCGGCAGTTATCTATGTGTTGTACTTATTTCCATACATGCACACGCATTTATGTTTTATGCACCGTTCATATAATGTATAATATCAGCCGCCCGGTCCGCGCGTGGTGTTCACCCGGGCTCGACGCGATGGTTCATGTGTTTATTTTTTTTTATTATTATTTCGGATACAGGTGATGGTGTGTCACGTGCCGCTAATTATTATTAGATTCGGACAACACACGAACGGTAAACACAACGATCGGAACACAACGCAATGTAAAATAATAATAAATTATCCTCGGTTCCCCGCCACACCATGCCGGGTATATATACTATCGTACTTATTATTGTTTATATAATATATATATATAGGTAATGTGCACGTATCATACGTGTATAATAATATGTGATATAAAACGCATTCATCACGACGAGCGTTTCAATTATTGCGGTCGAGGGACTGCCGTGTTGGTGGATGGTGGGGTGCCGGTGGGTGGCGGTGGGTGGATGGATGTAATATTATTGTTATGGACACGAGCTGCCCCGGTCCATATGCCACGACTCGCGCGGCCGACGACGGCTCGACCGGGCCTCGCAGGAACCATGTGGCGTCGTAACAACCACCGCCGTCGCCGCCCTTGTTCCTATATTATATTATTGTACACCACCTACGGGTCGCTCTGCGTGCTATGAGAGAATATGCCCATATGTCGTCATAGGACTTAATTGGTTTTTATCATTTAATGTAGGTATATTATACATTTTGGAATTTTTTACGCCCGACGTTCGTATTACGGAGCAGGAGGGAAGTTCGTTTTTATACATTATTTTTTTTTTATTTTTTTTACACTCTTGTTTGAAACCCAATCGGCCATCTATATATAAATATAAAACACGTATCATTATACAATATATATATACATATATCGGTTCTTACACGCGCGCACACAAATATAATACAATTAATCCGCAAAGTCATCGTCTACTGTTCCAAACCGTTGCTGGAAACCGATACGCCGTATCTGTTATAATTATTATTGCACACGATATTATACACATGTGTCTGTATCATATATTTAATACGTCGGCAGTGATGATAATAATATAAACCCGTTGTATTAAACAACTGCAGCAGCAGCAGCAGTAGGTACTTTTCATCCCGCGTTAGCGCCGTGTGTGCATGGTGATTCAGTATGAGCACGCGTTCACCCCTCATTTTTCTTCTACAAAAATACAGCTACTTAAATTCAAAATCTGATTTTCGGAATTTTCAACTGTGATAGATAGACTTATAGACTATATTTTTCAATTCTTGTGATTTCTTGTAACACTTTAGGATAATGATCTGTGGAGATCCAAATTTCTGTTTTTCAAACGAGAACCTCCTTTTACTAATAAACTATCAGTATATTATTTTATAATTTGTAAAACCGTTTTTAAGATTATTATCTGTGTGTAGATTAAAATTTTTAATGACTGAAAATTATTCTTTTGAATTTTGATTTTTGAATACTTCAATGTTTTCAAAACAATTATCCGCTAAATAATTCACAGTAAAATAAGAGGGGAGGGGAGGTTCTCAATTGAAAAACATTAGTTTTTATTAGCACAGAACACTTTTTAAGTTTATAATAAGGTGCAATAAAAAAAAAACTTAATAACTTATAAAATTAAAAATTCCAAAAATTGAATAAATCCATTAATAATGGGAAAATGGTAGTGAGCATTTATCAAGTGGTAAATCATTCTGTAGATAATGTAGATATTTTCTATAAAATATATTATGCATATAACTATGCCACTGTGTTTATATGTACTCATACATGTACACCGGACGTGTATATATTATAGAACGGAAGAAACGTGTTGAAAACCACTTTGTGTGGATAATATTCTATAATACAATATATATATGGCATAACCTCTCACTATATATACATACATATCTCCTCCCTCGGTAATCCTTCCGTATACTCACATCGTATAATAATAATATATTATATAATATTATACTCTGTGTACTGTTATACTTTTCATCGATACCGGTCGTCCTGCCTTAGCATAGATAACGCATTAATACTTATATCCTCAGTCAAACGCCGTTCGAGAACAATCTGTTCATGAATTTATTTATTAAAATTACACCTTGTCATTATGAACAATAAAATAAACTTAAAAACTCAATACCCCATAAAAAAACCCCATAAATGTTGGATATGTTTTACAGGGGCATTAACCTATAATAATAATTAATTGGTCAGTTGAAGTTACATCAGGATCGCTTTTATTTCGAATAAACATTTATTGCGTTTTACATTTTGTTTTGTAGAATTATTAGATTAGTTAAGATAAAGAAATGTTATATTAACGAATATTCACTCGTAAAATGACGATTTACTATCAAATAATTTTAGATTTTTGTTATAGTTAAAAATTACTGGTCGTAAAAACTTGAAACGTACACCAGTTGCTTAAATTGGAATTTTCAGTGCAAGATTTAATTTTGGGGTATTACACCAAAGGGCGTAAAGGTCATTAAAACATAAACCATCTTTTTCACTACCCAATGGAAAATATATATTCTAGCTCATAGTGGCCTAGTCTGACAAATTATTTACATTCAAAATCGTTTTTCATATACAATGATATTTATCATATCATTGGATTAAAATATAACACATCCATTATAGTGACCAAAACTATGGCCGAGGTCTACTCGATACCTACTGTACAGCAAAGAGTTACCCACTTGACCACTCTTTTTTAAATATCTTAAGAATAATATTTTAACATCATTTAGTTTATTATAAGACTCAAATTTGTACAAGAAGTTTCATTACACGTTTTTAACATTCCAATTGAGATTTTAGTAACTATAAGTCTATAAGTACCTCTAACCCTTCTGCAATATTTTTTCAGTATTTCATATTATCAGCGCAGGTGGAAAAATATTGAGTTCAAACTAAAAAAAAAAAATTATAAAGGTTTACAATTGGAACCTTTTATTCATGTCAAAACTATAATAATCGAGTAGTTTGACTGATGTGACAGCTATTTTATCCATGCCATGTTATATATTGTATAATGTGGTAGTTACACATATCCCGTATATTATTATAATTTATAAATATATGAATGCATGATGTGTAATGTGTATGATAGGCGCATACAAACTTTTCATTAATAAATCTGTGTACTATTTATTACTATAGATTATAGTCGGTTCTAATAAGAACTAAACAGACACTGAAAACTACAGACGAATTCAATATTTTTACGTAATGTAGATATTCATATTATACTACACACATAATACCCTATATAATTAACTATTAACACTATTAACACGTGTGTTATATATAGGTTATAGTGGTTATACTTATAGGTATCATATATCAATTAGGTATATATGTATTAAAGGCACTCATTTTAACACTAATGGTTATATTATGCTTGTATGGCCGTACATATTTAAGGACAAGCTTTGTCTTGGCCCGGATTTTTGCAATCTTATAATATGTTTAATGGTCAACGACATCTTAAATTTTAATGACGATAGATTTTGACATTTTTGGGGTTGACGTTTATTTAAAGTGATTTATTTAGGTATTTATGTATGGAATTTTGACGCAAGTATGCATTTTATTTTTTTATTATTTAACATCATTATATAGCTAATGTACCTATATTAAAATAGAAAAATAAAATAACTTGCCTCTATAAGCATACTTTAGTTCAACACAAGAGTTCTAATAAAATTTAATGTATGTACTTATAAAGAAAAGAAAACAATTGTGATAGATATTAAATAATAATAAAGGATATTGTATCTATATAAATAAATATGAAAAATAATTTTAAGAATTAAGAATTACTGCCAATCGCATCCACATCACAAAAGATAAAGAATCATGGACAGACGGACAGTAATTAATGTTTAAAATTTAATTAATAATTGTTTCATATTTTTTATTTATTTTCAGATCTTATATTTAAAATAATTTGTATAAAATCTGATAGTAGGGATATTTTTAATATTAATACCACATTTAGTTATTCAAAGTAAAGTAACTTTTTCAGGTAGATATCTCATATGAGTATATTATCGATTATTCAAAAGCACAATAAACTATTCATTAAGTATTAGTTATTAAAAAATATTTAGAGTTTTAAATTTACAAACCACACTCGTAATTTTTTTTATAATAACACTGTAATATGAATATCTTAATTTAACAATGTATTAAACGTTACATTAAGGTATTTCATTAAATCCATAGATTTAAAACAAGTGCAATTACAGTTATTTATAATTATAATTTATCAAAAATATATTAAAGATATTTTTTTATGAACTTTTATTACTTTATCACATTTAATACTTTTGAAAAGGAATTATTTATACTTTGGCTGTTGTGAGTATACACTATACATTTATAATAAATTAAAAATAATGCATTTACTATAATATATCTACTTAAATATTAATGTTTATGATATACAATTATAGGATATTAATTAATATTTAGCATAGAAAATATAGTTGCCTTTCATATATTAAAAATAGAAAAATTATATTAATAGGTACCTACATAATATACCTTTTATAATATTAATATTAATATGGTTAGAAGTTAGAACATTTAGAAATTATAATATAATTAACTATCATTCATTTCTCAAGATTGATTTTTATGGTATAAAAAATAAAATTATTAGTTATTAGTAAAAATAAGGTATAGGTTATATTATATAAATATTTACAGAAAATTTAATTTCGAGTATAGAATATAGACTTCTATGTAAAAATAATAAGTTATGTTAACCTGATAAAGGTTGGGAGAATATAATAAACATTTTTAAGATCTATTATATTAATTATTATAAGATCATAATTGACTAGTGTTTCACAATAATATATTAAATTTATACTGGAAAATCGCAATTATATATTTTTTACTCCATAGTATTTAGTTTGTTTGTATGATATATATATATATTAATTTTGTGTAAATCATAATATCATGTAATTTATTAATGTGTAAAATAGTAGATTAGGATATCGTGTAGAGCTTCACTTTACTTTTGATGTTATGTACCTTTAAGGGTTTTAATAAGTTATAACTCTGTTTATACAACTAAAGTTTTAGCTCAGCATATTCGATAGTTTGAGAGCTGCATAAATACGTATTTATACATTTGGTTAAAACCATAGTAGGTACTCACTAGTCACTTCTCACTTTGTTCCACCTTAATGGATACCCTATGTATAAACAAATAAATACGAATTTCAAAAGCAAACTATATGAATAGTTACTATTGTTTTTATCTAGAATAGCGTTTCTAGCCGAAAATGATTGCATATATAATGTTGTTTTAATCTTACACCGTATTATAAACTATATATTAACATAAATATTAAGATGATATGAATGCATTATTTGTTTTATAACTTTGATCCATGTATAATTAGCAAAATATTTGTATTGAGCAGAATCAACATTGTATCGTTAGCTTTACTATTATAGGAGTAAATTGGCCTAAACTTTAAGCTTAGAAAATAATTCGTGTTTATACTTAACAATTTTTTTTTTTTTATAATATTTTAATTTTTATACAAATTTTAAAATATTACTATTTAAAAATGCTCAAATTTCTTTTTAAAATTTAAATAGGTGTCGTAATATAAAGCTAATGTACTGCAGAATTACAGACATAGTTAATGTTCTTAACTTTAAGTTTAATAATCAGTCAGCTTAGGTTCGGTTAGGTTAGAAGAAAGAAATCAAATAGTACGCTGACCATATCACCTATTAATACCTATATTTTGTGTCAAGTGTATCTAGTCATAGTGTGTTTAAAAAATCTTTGACCCAAAAACTCATCATAAAATATAGATAAGCCTATAGATTTATATAATTTTTATCTGTTATATAAACGATATAATTTGAACCAAAAAAATTAAATATTTTTAATTTTACTAACCAATTTTTGACGTATTAACCCAAGGGTAAAAATAAAAAAGTTACTGTGTAAACACTGTAAACTAAATACTAATTGACAATAATGATTTAAGTTCAAAGTTTTTGGAATTTGAGCATTTCGGGAATTTAATAATACTTAAGTACTAAAAAAAATACTCACCAAAAACTTACAGTATTTTAGTATAAAATATAATAAATTTAAATAATTTTAAAAAGCTTCCAGATGAATTTAGAAATCTGTATCATTTTGACAGTTTTTTTTCAATTGGATATTTTAAACTATATATCAGGTTGAATTTTAAAATAATTATATGTACCTAGTATACGTAAATTAAAATATTTAATTGGTAAATATTATTTTTGGTTCATTATAATAACTTACATAAACGTTAAAAAATAAAAATCAGAAATGTATTGATTGTGTTTGTTTTATTATCAGTGCCGGATTTACCTCTTCAGCCGCCCTACGCTATTAGGAAAATGCCACCTCAAAATCATACAATCATTTTTTTAAAATCAATACGAGCTTCATATATGACCCAATGGTCGACGTGGCCAAGAAAGCGCTTATAAAAAAGTAAAATAATTTTTTATCTGTTTATAGAGACAAAACAGGAGAAAAAATTGCCACCCCTAAATTTTGCCGCCCTAGGTTATAGCCTAGTTAGCCTAATGGTAAATCCGGCACTGTTTACTATAGATCTGGATAACTTTGAAGAGTTTAACATCATATTTTATCTTTATCTATATATAATGTGTGTTTTTAAGGGTTGTAATTCATTGCCTATTAAATAATATGCGTCACGGTCAACAATTTTATATGTATATTGTATAATGTACAGCGATACAACACATGTGGTTCCGGTGGTGACTGGTGAATTATCATTATAAATAGCTTCATATATTATACTATATACATAATATTATATAAAAGCCGAACATTTTTTTCTAAATAAACATTAATTTCCTCAAAAAGTTTTAATGATTTTAGAAATGTTTTTTTTTGTATAATTATAGTCATTACTCATTATATTCTTTTATAAAATGCTTGTTATAGTTACCTGTCAATTGTTTTCAAAAATATTGTTATAAATCGTTAATTTACTTTTTGAAAAAATAAATGCTTACTTTAACAAAAATTACTTTTTTCAATACATATAATAATTACATTGACATTTAATGCTAATTAGAAAGCCTAGTAAAGTTTGTAATTTGAAAGAATAAAGAGAAAGAGACATAAGAGTATATATAATTGGCTACGTACGTTTTTAATTAACCTGACTAGAATGATTGAATGAATATGACATGTGCTAATGTGCTTATAATACATAAAAATCGAATTATTTTTGACAATAATATAGGAGCATGTTGTTTTTAATCAAGTCTTATAGTCAAGTTAATGTGAATAACTTCAGAATTTTGTTTGCTTACGCATGACTAATCAAGTGTATACTATCAACGGCCATAGGAACAGATGGATTTGAGAGATTCTATCAAGTTTCTAGGACTTAATTGCTTTTAAAAAGAAATGCAGTTGCGTCTACATTCTACATCCTAAAATCAAGAAAAAAATTATTTTGTGTTTGCTTATGAATTTAAATAAAATAAATTCATATTTATAATAAGAATGTTTATTTTTATTTTATTGTTATAGATTAAACTATAACATGGGATTTTGAAAGGACAACATTTATGTATTGTAAATCGATTTTATTGTAATAAATATTTTAAAAATATAGTATAGTAAAAATGTGTCAATAGATTTAGGTAATAATACAATTTTATACTTGTTATATAAGTAATCAAACCTAACCTATGTAATTTTGTAAAATACCTACTAAATAAGAACTTTGATGTTTTTTTAAACATTATATTAATTTCTATTGTATATTTTAATATAATTAAGTTCTGAGATATCTCTTAAATTTTTGAAAGCATACATTATTTTCCCTAATTTATTGTTACAAGTCTTGTAGTGGTTGTTTCATATGAAATTATATAATATTTTTTCAACTAGTTTTTAAAACATATACAATTTTTAACAATATTTACAAAGGCTTGTCATGAATAGTATCTATATACATTTTGATTGTAATATAAATTTTAGTACACACATAAACTTGTTTTATTAAGTTGATTGAAATTAACTATAATATAATCATGGCAAAATGAACGAGTTATTTTATACTTACAAATTGACTTCAAGTTAATATATTTTCAATTGTTGATCATTCCTGAAAAATTATAATTTATAGTTAGTAATGTTAGTATATTATAATCACGAATATACGATATCCCTCTTTTATAAACGATTGATATATTGATATAATTTAAATGACCTATATTCTTAATAACAACATCGTAATAGTAATTTGAATATTGTAAATGTATCATGTATCATCATCATCATCATTACTACCATTATTTAGTCGTTTTTACATTACTGTTATAATAATATTATTGGCATACTGTTTATCAAAGTGATAAAATTGAATACAGTTAACATAATTATATAGTGCATATAAATCATATTCAGACATTGAATGTAAAAAGATTATATATACAATGGTATCAGAATAATGGAATAATAATTAATGTATATAAAATTAACATTAATATTGAATTAATAATTATGCGAGAAAATATTATTGATATTGGTTATTATGGTTTTAAATTATTTTATATTTTTGTACATAAAATATTCAATTTTATCCAATCAATATATCACAAGTATTTACTATGTTATGGTTTAACTATAAATAAAATTAATAAATAAAAGTTAATCTTAGACATTATTCTACAAAATTGGTAAATAGTATAAGGTTTATGAAATTGATATATGAATAGATTTATCATCCATCTATGTTTTCTTAATTTTTTTTGTACAAAAGGAATTGAGTCGAGTAGCTTTAAACATTATGATGGTAAAGCGATGTCTGATCGGAATATAATTTACTGATTAATCATTAGATTTAAATCCATAATAATAAATAACAAAACACCGCTATCCTGTATGAATGTTAAAGAAGTAATTCAAGTACCAGAGCCTATTACCGAGTGTTTGTAACGTCGGTCATTTTTTAATTTATATATCATATTTAAAGTTTTAAAAAAACATGAAGTACTTATAGGCTACAACTAAAACTATTTTAACTGCGTATTATACTACTTAAAGTTCTTCCCTGGTACACTTTCTTAGCGACTAAAATAATTTGATTATTTTATTAATACAAAATATTTCATAATACACTAATATAGCTAGGTACATATTTCATATTATAAATTCTGTTTAAATTATTTTGAATTAATGAAAATATCAAAATAATATATAGATTAAAAAATTAATTTTAATTTTTGTTATTTATATTGCCTTGTTAGTAAAAAAAATATGAATATTTACTTCAGTATATTATTTATTACAGTACATTATATGAATTTCAGAAAATAAATTTATACTATACATGAAGTGTCTTTGGCTTCCATATTGTTTTCTCATCTTACGTTAGATGATGTCCATGATCTTACAAGGCAGTTTTATGAGAATAAATAAAATGAAAATATATTATGGTGTATTATGAGGGACAATTCTATGTATAGTGGCATATGATTTTTTTTTTTTGTTGGATAGAAATATTTTCGCACGTAAAAGGAATATAGATTCGCATACCTTCCAGACATACTTTTATCTTTTACTTATATTTAATTGAAAAATTCCTAAAAATAGTTGATGTGAGATACTTTACGTTTCTATTATTTATTTAGTGTATCTAGAGGTGAGTTTAATACAACGATCAATCTTATACTATCAAACAGGCACGTAATCAAACAATTCCTAAAGCCGTAGCTTATAAAAATAAAAGTAATATCTATTCAAGCAGATAAAATAAAATATTGTATAAACTATGCTGTAAAAGTATATAAAAATATTAATATTATAATATTATAACTAAAATAATTATTGTCATTTAGTATAAATAAATATGGAACATTAGCTTAAAAATATACATATATATTATATATATAATATAAGTATATAAACAAATAACAAATTGTATGTTCAGTTTGAATGTAATGAAAAATAAAAATAAAAATCTGCTTATATTTTTTTTTTATTTAAATTTCAAAATTTTAAACCAAATTTATGCCTCGACCTTATGGACTTAGTCAGAGTTGCTTAATATGTTGTTAACTTAAAATTCTCTATAGCTTGTATAATGTACACAGCACGAATATTATTATTACATTACTCAACATTGATATGGTTATATTATGAATAGCTGGCACTAATCGATAGCAATATTTTAAGGTATGACAGCTGGTGCGGAAGACTTTATTAAGATGTATTAACACGTGTGTATTGTTTAATTTTGGAAAAAAAGTAATACAAAACAATTTTATCTTGTTGTACCTGTTCTACAGTTTAATAAAAATGAATATAATTTATGTAGTAATATAATAACTTAATTTTATACACTAATAATAACAATAATAATAATAGTAATAATAGGTAATGAGAAATTCTTTTACTGTATTTATAGTTTCACGGAGCGTAAAGAAAAAAACAATTGACAAGTGAAGATAATTTTAAGAAAAATGCTATCATATGCTGTTTTTATCGAACTCTGATCAGAATTGATGTTGAACAGGATAATAATTATTTATCCAATTTCAGGGACTACTGATTATACGAGTTTATTGACATCGCATGTACTGGAATTATGCCGTGTGCTATATTATATGTTTCCAGATAAGCAACAGACGCATTACAAACGATGGCGCGCACTGAGGAATAAGATGAGACATTTTCCATTTAATCATTTAAAACATAATAAGTTTATAAGTTTAATAAGCTGTTGTATATGTCTCAAAAAAGCTTGACGTATATTAAACAGATATTTTTTTGCTATCGAATTCCAAACCGTCGAACGAGTAAATATTGAAATGTCGACACCTGCGGCGAAAGCTTATTTAATTATTTTTTTGACGATCATGATAACGAGTACTGCACAAAAAGATAATTTAACAAGACCCACAGGATTTACACTTTATACATCAAAGAGGTCGCTTTACTCTAAAACAAATAGCTACGATAACGAGTACTGGATATTCGAGGATGAGATCTCTTCGACCAAGACAAGTTCGTACTCTTTTTCAACTGACTGCGAAAACGAGTATACTGGAAGAGAAAGTAAGTATAACAGTGTCTTGCTACCTTTTATAAAAGTGTTTTCTCACCCCAGACGCCTCAGTACATATACTCGAGATGAGATGCTCCAAGAAAAAGGGTAAAAGTATTTAAAAAGAAAAACAAGTAACTTTTGGTTAAGACAAACTGAAGTATAATAAATTCGATCTTACGATCAGAAACAAAACAGTTTACTTTGAAAAGACCGGTCGTTAGCCGCAACACTATTCAACTACCCAGGTCTCGTCGTTGTCATCGTCTTATGTCGTTATTGAAATTTGATTTCGGTTTTGTACGAAGTAATAATTTGGGGGGTAGTATAATATCTTTATAAAACTATATATATTTATAATGTTTTGTATTAAACTTTTATTGTTATTATTTGTTTTATATCTCTTGTATCATGGCTCAGAAACGATTAGGGAATCCGTACTCTTTTTGATATAAGTATATGTACCTTCCCTGCTCCACCAGGTGAACAGATAAAGCTAGAACAGGTTAAGAACTCACGTGCATCAAGTAAGTAGTAATAAATTATTCGAAAAATTCGGTTTGAGGACAGAAGTGGCAAGGTCTTTTTAAGACTTCTAGGGTTTTATAAGAAATAGTTAAACAGTGTGAAAGTATACAATGTATCTATATAATTATATAATTATTATATTATTATATAATTATCAATTAAATATTATATAAATGTGTATTATAGTCTGCGGTACAGGTCTCTTGACGTTTTGAATTATTCCTGAAACAGCTAATTCTTCAACTTAAATACTTTGTCGACTTTCATATTGCCTCAGTGGAATTTCGTATAACATTGCAGGTAATCGCTGACGACGGCAACGAGTTGCTTACGACTCTGTGCACATCCTACGAAAGGAAAGACCCTACAGGGTTTTACTCGAACAAACTTTATTTTCCCAATCCGCCCGCTTCGAACGAAAGCATAATAATATTATACATATATACTATACGCGCATCCTCCTCCCTCAACGAGTCGAAACACCCAACGGTATAATATCGGAGTCGGGCCTCCTGTGCAGCGTGTTCGGTCTAAAAATAAGTATACACTGCACACATTAAACACACCTATATATGTTATTATTCTAATACGTATGCCGTACGCGTATCGAATTCACCACAGTAATATTATATATATATATTAATGTCCACGTGTGCGACGCAATGACCATATACATATATAATAACATAATAATAATATGTATGCGTATAATATATTAATATATTATGACCAAGCGCTTGGTGGCGGCGCGTAACAGTGCGAAACGTTTTCGGAGCATTTCCGTCATCGGCGACTACAACAACCAGAGCGACAGCAGCAGCCACCGGGCACCGACCGAGACCGGCGGCACCACGTGCGACGGACGTCGGTCGTCGCGAGAGCAGGTTGTGCGCGTTTCCCCCCCGCCGACAGCCGCACACGCCAAGCACTTCTATCGTCACTGCACAACATTTACGCCTTCCGCGCATACGCATACCATTATTATTATTATTATTATTATTATTTCGTACTCGGTGGCGGCGGCGTCCCGAGGGCGCGTGCCGGCGCGTAGCCGCCCGAGCAGAACCCATAAGTTGCGCGCATTATTTAAACACATCCGACTCGGGCGAGAGGTGGGTGTTTTGGTGGGTCGGCGGGTGTACGAGGGGAAATGCGACCCGGCCGGTGGCGGCGGCGACCCTGCACCGGCCGAGCCGATTCCATTATACAGCTGTCAGTATATGAACTCGCGCGCGCCTATGTGTGTTTGTGTGTGTTTTTTCTTTCGAAATCTGACGAACCGTGACTTCCACGGCCCGAGACTCTCTCGGGGGTATACACTATATATAATATAATAACGCAGTCACCTGTCAGCTGCCAACCGTTCCGGCGGTGCGTATATATATATTATATGTGTGTAATATATATATATTTAGTGCACCGGCGGGCGATCCCGTACAGACGCGTGTATATTATAATAATAATAATAATATAATATAAATATGTCGTGTGCATAATATCCGAGATCTATAAAAATTATGCGCGTGTTTAAATTTAAATAACACGATATATATATAATGAACGAAACTATATCGCGCGTATGCTGCACGTTGCACATGCAGCACCCGCACCGCCGCCGCTGGTACGTGCAGTACCTCGCTGCAGTCTATGCCTATAATAATACGAAAAATAATGTGTGCGAGAGACATAGTGTTCGACAAAAACAAAAAAAAAACCAACATATGTGTTTATAATAAGATTATTATTACTGTGCAATATTAATAATCAGATCGATTTGTCACCGGTTGTATAGAAACGATGTATAATATTCCAACGATGATCTAGGGGTGTGTTAAGCGTCCGACGCATTCTGTTCCATACTACCCTTTATACTACCGTCAAAACAGATTACGTCGTTGTTATTAAGCGCGACAAGTGTAATATGCATTTATTTTACGTTTTAGATTATGCGCGCATCTGGGGAAGGGTGTTTAGGTCAGTTGGGCTGGACGTCATAGAAGTGATCAAAACAAGATGATATTTATTTTATATTATATACTTATGGAGTTTTCGCAATTTCTTTTTAACGCGACACTATTGGATAAAATAAATACTTATTTAAAGGACAAGTGTACAAAGTTTAAGTCAAGATGTTCTATAGATTGTAATAAGGTTATAATAGTTATTCGTTATAAATTAGGCGAGAGAGCCGAGATACGAGAGGGATGAACTATATAATCACTAAATTACGTTTATGTTTGTTGTAATGAAAATAAAAAAAACCAATAGATTACTGGAGCGTTAATTGAATTCGCGTGTGGGCTTCACATAGTTGGTAGAGACAAAGCTCCTCAGCCCCAAATATCCATCCACTGATGATGCCCCCGCGGTTCGTTAGTGTCTGTTGCGCGGGTCTGCAGATTAAAGGAATCCGATCCTGTATTCCCGTCAGTTCACAGAACAGATCCATATTGTGCCATTTTTAAAAAGTTTACTTGAAAACGACTTTTCCACTTTTTTTAAAATTGAACTCCTAAATCCTTTAAAATTAGATTTTTAAATTTTGAATACTAAAAGATTTAAAACTTTAGTAAATATTGAAGTGAAAAAATAATTAAAAAATATAAGAAAGTAGTTTTCAAATAATTCTCATTATAAATTCAATATTATGTTTTCAGAAATTTTACCGTATAAATACTAAATAGGCTAGTTAGATACAGTAGAAGTAAGTGGTATTAGTTATATACAAATACAATTGATAAAAGATTGATACTTTTGATGACAATAAAAAAAATATATACATAATTAATATTTGTGTAGAGCGTTATTGTAGTTGTGACAGAACATACATGAGTGCTCAGTCATTTTGTTACCCAGTCACACTAATAATCACTTCTGAGTTCTTATAATAACGATTCGCAAGTCCGCGCTTATAAAGTTGCCTATATTGAACTCCTTAAACAAGGTCTGTATCGAATCCCAATAATAGTTACCGAAAATAATAATATTACGAGTATAACGTAATAACATTGATTTTAAAATCAATGGTTATAACAATGTAACTTCGCGTGTCATGTTTATATGTCCCTCATTATGCACTTGACACGCCAGAAAGCGATTTCAGAAGTCAAACTTGGTGTATACCGGGTGATACATTTTACGTAATTCACTCATTATTTCAAAAACTATTGATATATTTTTTACTGAATTTTAAGATGTTAAAACGGCATTTAAAAAACATAAAAATCATATTTTTTATTACTTTATAACATTATCATTTTTTAAACTTTTATTTCTGTATTCCAAAACAAAAATACATTACCCTAAAACATTACGAGTAGTTTCATAATTTATACATATAAGCATACAAAATATAAATTATAAATACAGAATATTATATTAAAATTAATCAATACATTTTAAAAATTATTTTGTGTATAGTAAAATTTAAAATATAGGTATGTAAAAGTTTTGAACCCCCACGAACCCCAAAGTAACAAAGTAATTGAAGTTGTAATTTTTGTGATATCTAACCTGCCCATAAATAGCTTAAAAAGACTCAAAATATTTTGAAAATTCTGCCATGTATAGAAAATAGTAATATAAATATTTGGCGGAAACTTTAAGTTTCTATTTGGCGATTCGGTTTTTGAATTATAAAATAAAATAAATAAATCAATTTTGTCAAAAACGTAAAGCGTGAAAAATCACGTTTTTTTCTTTAATTATTTTTCTCGGCTACTGGAAAATACTGAAAAACCTTCTCATATAAGTATACCAGCTATATAGATCGAATTTATTACAAGAAACCGCCCAGGAAGTAGAACATGGAAGTATTTTTACTGCTCAAAAAAAACGATGGCAGGCAGATAAAAAACACGCCGTTTCAAAAATCAATACATTCGCCACTACGCGCAGAGCATTTTCAAAAATCTTATAATATATTTCGGTTCGACTAATCGCTCTCGCTTAATAGAGCACTTCTACATCTCTTTATGAAGAGGTAAAAAACAATAAATAGAGGAATCGCACACAGGTACGAGACAGGTTGACCGACGCACATTCGCCGCCATCACAGCGGGGGAGCGGAAACATCGTCTGTTCTAAGTATACCCGCGCATGTGGTAGGGGTCAGCGAGACGAACGATATATTTTACAAAATTCATGTTAGCGAAGCTGTGCCGTTATTTGTACAGGGCTAGCAATGCAGACCGGAATATGATGGTGGTGCAACTAATATGGTGTGGGGTAAGGGTTGTGTATATAGAAATATATAAATGTATACTGTACACAGAACGTTATTATTATACTGTATTGACACTCAAACGATAGTACTGACGACCAAAATATCCGGAAATCGTACTACGAAATGGCATTATATAGCACAGCAGGACAATATTAGGCACGGTGTTAGAGATTTGATCGGCCCTATTTTAAAATATAGTTTATAATACTATATTTACATCATTGCGGAAGGTTTAGTATACGAATATAAAAAGCCTTCGAATATCCCGTTCTTTATTTTCTCTTTGTGGTTCTTTCTGTAAAATTAATTTTATCGAAAATGCAAACGATCGTTGTTTATTTGTCATATTATTTAGATATATAGGGTGGACAATGTTAGCGTGTATATGTAGGCTGGTAGGAATACGTTTTTATACATGCCGCTGCGTTCTACAAGTCAGGTAAAACATAGTCCTAACAAAATAACACGCGAATATCATCAAACGTATAAAACAAATAACGAAACGGGCCGACGATATATTTTTCCGCTTTTGATGTTATACATAAAATATTCCTTGGATGTATTTGCTTGCTTGTAATAAAACGGTGCACTATATATACATATATCTTTAAAACGATTTGTACACCTATATACAATACAGTATAATAACATGTCATACTTATACTTACATATACATAGTATTACAGTCAGTGTACAATGTAATACTGTATATAATTTATATAAATATTTAGTACAAACAAATGGAAACATGTAATTTTTTTTTTTAAATCATTCTATACTACCTACTCTTATTTTGCATTGACAATTCTGTTAAAATAAATAGTTTATATTTAAAAAAAGATTTATTCATTGATTTTAACATATTAATATATAGTTTTTATCATAATAAGTATTATATATACCTAATATGTGATGATATATTATTTTTGGTTTTAGTAAAAAAATAAATAAGTTAATAGAATTAAAAAATTAAAAAGTATAATGTGATGATAAAATTTAAAAATTAGTAAATAAATCACGGATAAGTATTCGGTTATTTCAGTTTAAAAAATAAGGGAGTTAAAATAGTTCAATACTTTTTTTAAAAAAAGTAACTCAATTCCTTTAAAACTATAAAAAATTAATAATGAGTAAGAATTTTCTCGATAGAAAACTGTTAAGTGCATCAAAATATTACAGATTAGTGAATGTTAGTTATTACCTTTTGAACTTTTTAGTTAACACATTTTATTTATATATGAAATTAATTAAGTCATAATTAAAATAAATTTATTAAATATTAAAATCATCTTTAACTCATTAATTCGTTAATATCCACCGTTGTTTATGTATAATATATAAATTGTATCTATTATATATAATATAGATTATAGATAAATATTTTGTATAATTATATAACTATCAATTTTCATCAAAAATACATGATTCACAAATAAAGTGAAGTTTAACAATTTGTTATTTCATACAACATATAATATTACAATGATTATTATAAGTGATTGGTATCGACAGATTGGATCGAATTTTGGTTCGG
Organism: Aphis gossypii; assembly: GCF_020184175.1. Lineage (NCBI taxonomy): Eukaryota > Metazoa > Arthropoda > Insecta > Hemiptera > Aphididae > Aphis > Aphis gossypii. Next base: position 62,358,792 of record NC_065533.1, read on the forward strand.
TAAATTGTAAAAATTATGTAATTGAGAAATCAAGAAAACTAATGACTTAATGTATTAAACTTGTACTTTAACAACATACAGCACGAAACTGCATTATATTAATTAATTTTAAACTAGTCCATGCTCTATAGATTAGGTTAGATTTCAAATTCTCAATATATCTACTTTATAATGTACCTACATATTATTTATGTAAAAAATACCATTTTTTGGTCGAAACCTCATTATAAATAGTATAAACACATGTTGTGGTAACCTTCTACTTGCTTTTTATATATTATTAATGTTTACTATAAAATTAGTTCTATTCTAAAATCTATTACAAAACATTTCATTTACAAGTAATTTATTCTAACTTGGTTTAATAAAACAATTATTCATAAAAATATATTGTATACTGTATAGGCTGTTTGTGTACATATGAAAAAAAAAACTATGGACAAATGCCGGATGGTTGTCTAATGAAAAGGATATAATTTTACGCGTCAACCACGACAATATGGCACCTGCTATGCGAGCTGACCTCGTTAAAGTCGGGAGGGGACGAAAAAAAACGTCAGACCATAAACCATTTTTTAAATGGATATTCTCTTCTCCTTGTCCAAACCTTCAACAAACGATAATCTGAGATTCGACCTTATATCTTCTCTTGCACCAGATATTGTGTTTTTTATCTCATGTTTATACCTACATTTGTCATTTTTATATACATTATTTGTCAGAATTTAGAAGTGATAAGTTACATTTATTGTATTGATGTACTATAGTCTATAATATGCTTCAGAGTATAATTGTATGATCGACTGCGCTCAATAGTCATTATCTACTTATTTAAACATTTAAGATAATTTAAAGTTTTGGTATATTTGTTATAATGTGCTTTTAACAACAGTTTCAAAATAGTTTTAGTAAAAATGTAAAACTTCTATATTATGTTACATAACCTTGTATTAACCTACATTTCTCCGCCCATCAATAGTTTTACTCGTTTAAAAAATATAATTGAGTAAGAACTTCTATGGTTTATTTCTACAAAAAAAAAAAAAAATCAATAATTTTTGTTTTATTTATTTTTATCATGATAGGTAATAATTAATAATAAATGACAAATTAATCATAATTTAAAATTTTAATTCACCTATATTATAGTAAATACTTATCACACATAATTATTTTTTCTGTCGAATAAATTGATTTATATTATTATATTATATTTACATAACTATACTATGTGTTTTTATACATGAAGATGCCTAGTGATGTAGATGATATTATACTGTGCAGAATTGTATCTATAGATTATCAAACATAAATTCTTAAATATATATGTAAAATTATGTACTGACTACTAAGGTTAAATTTGTAAACGTTTAAAAATAATAATATAATTTAAAAATGATTTACTTATATTTTTACTTACACTGATAAGATCTACTGGTGCCACTATTGAATTATTTCGAAAATAAATAGGTAGGAAAATAAGATATAGGAGCGTATAAAGAAAATATTAAAGTATGCAATCAAATTATGAAACTGTTTTTCGAGAGTAATCCAAGATTTAGCTAATTCAAATAATGCTACCTATAGAAAGGTGGTACAGTTATTTCACATCACTTATAAATGGTATGCATCCTTCAATTTGGCAATTTATAGATGCATTAAAAAAAGAAGATAGCATCAATAGATTCAGTTGAACAGTATGTGGGGGGCAACGAGCGGGGGCTAAAGTAGGGGCTAAAGTAGGGGCTCCTACCAAACAAAAAAAAATTTACCGAAATAGAGCAGCTAAAATAAAAAAATTATGTACTAATCATAAGATTTATACAAATATTGAAGATTTTCTTCGTGGCATACTGGCGTTGAATGCAATTTTCAATTGCAGGTTTAATTTTTAGTTACCTAACTTAACCTAAGTTTAATTTTTTGTTTTTTTTTCATTATTATGTACCACAATAATTATATCTAGATAATTATTCAAATAAATATGTATTCAAATTTAAAACTATTATTGGAAAATGTTATATTACCATCAATTATCGTTCGGTAATTGCGGTTAATTATTTGCGGTGAATTGTCGTACGGTAAATTGTTTAAGATCAATTGACACAATAAGACACAGGTACAGTCTATTAATCGCAGTCGTAGTTAATATAAAATTCTAAATTCTTTAATATAAAATAAATAGCAGTCATTATCCTAAAACAAAATGTTGGATTACAAAATATTCAGAACCTAAAACAGACGGTCATGTGATTTTTATTTATCGTGCAATAGATGCGCATTGCAGTTATAGTACGTATATTTATTTGGCGATAAGTTATCACCAACAAAGTAGGTTTATAACATTAAAAAAATCAAATTAATTAGCATTATTGATAGGCATCTACATATAATGTTAACAGATTTTAAAGTAATACGTACTGACATTGAATAATTGAATAATTAAAAATTGTCCATTTAAACTTGTATATTTTAGTATACATTATATTAATTAATTTTGAAGAAAAATATTAATATAAATTTATAATATATGTAATGTTAGTTTTTGTATATAATATATAGTTGTCACGGGAGGTATAGCCAGTCACAATAAAAACGTCGCCAGACGTACGATTCCTATCCCTTATACGTTTTACTCATTATAGTCTTACGTATAGATTGAAACAAGATATTTTCAAACAGGTGCATTATCTACATTCATCTTTGGGTTCTTGTTGTCCGATATAATCTTAAATATATTTATTGATTTCATCTTTTGAGACCCAGAGTACAAAGTAAATTGACATTTAAAAAATCCCACATTCTTCGGACGTCGGTAGGCATACTTTTAGGCGCAGCACTGAGGTGGATGTTTTTGAAGAGTGTTTTAATGTTTTTATTTATTGAATTAAAAACCATTATTTCGGCATTCTAAAAACGATTATGGTAACCGGTAAGAATTATTTTAACGGGTTTATTTTTTATCTGTTTGTACATAAATATTGCAAATAATCATTATTTTTTAAAATGGGAAAAAGAACTATTAAATTGACGGTTATATTGTAGTTATAACTTATAAATTATAGTGTATTTAATATAATGTATACTTTATATATATAATCGTAAATTTCATTTAGTCGTAAATTAAATATGGGGTAAAACACACGGTATCAATTCATTATTCACGAATTAAGAAAAACATTTTTCATAAATTTCAAATTGATATTTCTTGCTTTATTTATTTATACGTCGAATAGATAACAAGGATAGCTTTGGTAAATGTTAGTATATTTTCCTGAAAAAAATTCAACATAAGTACATCCAATTAACATAAAAAATAAATGTTTTCATTAGATATTAAACATTTTTTATAACGTACAGATATATTAATACATTGCATTGAAATAGTGTCATCATGTCTTACGAATGGTTTTGATACGATATTAATATTATATTATGTTTATTATTTTATAAGACTATTACTTAAAAATGTATACGCTGTACAGCTATATAAGTGACCAATCGTTTTAGCTTTTTTATCGGTCATACTACGTACATACTATTGTACCATCGATACACAAAATCCCATTAATATAATCATTAAATAGCCCTACGGGGTATTTACCACGAGACGGCTCCTGCAGTGCGACGATTTCATCTATCAACTCGCGATATTTCGTGTCTCGAACTCGATGTAATATGCACGCTGCCAGAATATAAAATTGAATCATGACATTTTTATTTCATAGTAATTATATCTCCTATAGTTTAGGTATATAGTCGTTTTGTTCTCTGCAGCGCAGACTCCACCGCCGGCCCGTCGCAAAATTTCCAAATATTTGTCTGCGATCCGCCGATGAACAGGTGCCGTGCCGTTCTCGGGGATCCCGAAATAAAAGAGAGATGGTGTATGCGTGTAAGTGAGAGAGAATTAGAGAGAGAGAAAGTGATATAGAGACAGACGGAAAAAAAACACCTGTTACGATCCCACCGTCTCGGCGGCACATATTTCACGTCGTGGGTCGCGTATCCGTCTGCTTGCGACCTACCGTATTGTGCCTATTCCGCAGACTGTGCGTAACACGTGTGAATAATATCCACCCCGACACAAAGTGTTTTTCCTCGAAGCACACTGCCACTGCGAGCACACCGTCGGCCGTATAATATACTTATATATATATAAGTTTGGGCGGATAACAAAATACATGTTCCTCGTTCAAACGCATACACACATAATAATAATAATAATATATGAACCGTGCACACGCACCGTGAGCATTAATAATAATAAATAAAAAAAAATTAAAAAAGAAAGACGAAAAATTCCTATCGGTTTATAAAATGGGGCTGCGCAATAATAATACGCGTATAAACCATAAGTATACATGTATATAAATATAATATGTATTATTATATTATGCACTTGTTGCGACGTCGCACAGATTCCACCGCCGGCTGTTATCCTCCGGAGTGCTGGTTGCGCACGACTACCGAAATTGTTTGGCTTAAAAAATTCCATCTTGTAATACCACTGGTGTATAACTTATACATATTACCTATATAGTATATACATATATATAACTTCGTGTGACGTGTCGTATATTATTTTTTTCTCGTAAATTCCGAGTGTTAGAAACTTGTGGTCGTTTAGTGTAAAGTATTTTTATTTTTTAAACCAGCTAAGTAGTTGCGAATACTTGATGATACAGTATAGGCAAGGTAAGTCGAATTATATCAGATCATATTATTTTAAACAAGACCTTTCGAAGACATTATTTATTCAGAACGGGTTTAATTACTTTTAAAATAGATTTTGGGAAAAAATAAAAAATTTACATACTTAACTATTTTGGTTTATTTTAATATTTTCTCGTATTATACGAATTTTTCGTTTCGCATAATTCAAACATTGATACATTATGATAATATTATCTATAAAATAATGTTGAATTTGTAATTATATTTTGTTCTTTTCCTAATAGACCAAACCAATGATTAATGTGCACACATAAAATGCATTTGAAATGAACTTTTCGGTAACCGACGAATACACCACATTCAGTGTGATTAAAATCTAACACTTAATATTGTACAATTGTGTAGGTTTTCACCCCTGTACCATATGTTACTTCAGTTTAATTTTAAACATCCTATATATAATACCCATCAATTACCAAAACTTCAAGTCTAAATTGAAATACCACACGAGAGAGTAACATTATAATATTTATAAATGTATTTTTAAGTATTATGATCATGTTTTCAAAGTGTTTGTATGTGTAATTCATTCAGGATTACATGGACATATATTATAAACGAAGGTACTGTTTTTGTATTCGGTATAGGTACTATAATGACGAACACACGAACACACAACTTATAATTAAACTTGCCGTTATATACTTGCTATAAGTTTATTTAATAATACATTTTTTTTTTTAACATTGGCCATAATACAAGAAATGTGTGTCTAGGTAAATTTAGTATTATTACATGGTAATATTTATCTTACATTTGTAGTACGAGTATGTGAGTACGTTACAATAATTGTTACAATATTATAATATGTATATTGTATATCTAATATAAGTATAAAATTCCTTAGGAACAAAATGTCATCCATTGGGTGAATAATTCATTAACCACGATGCGTATCTACCGCGTGTAGGACGTAGGTATAGATACTTATTTTAAATTTGTATACTCAAGTATAATATAAGCACTATCAATTCATTTTCTTTTTAAGAGGTGCCTTACCCGAGAATTAAGTGAAGGAATTTACATTCGTCCGTTTTAACTATATTATAATCGTCCTAAAAAATACCGCTCATAGAATTCATTTGGAAATAATAATAATAATAATAACCCTAATAACCATAACAGGGTGCCGTGTCACGAACACGCACAGCTGCCGCCGCCGCGCTGGTTAAACGGTAGATAGGTGAAGACTGAAGCTCGTGGGCGGATATTATTCACTTACCGGAAACGATGCGTACATATATTATATCAGTGAGTGTATACGAGTCTATATATGTGTGTATATACCATATACATGTTTTTCTGCATTTTTTTCCTCGCTCTATCTACCCGTCTTTTCTAACCCATATTGTTGTCGGGACCTGTTTGCATGACAGATGCTGCGTGCACCCACCCGAGCGCGATTTGTCCGATTTTGGTCTTAAGAAGGTTTTCTCGTACACCAGAGTTCACCAAGGTTCAGATCACGATTTATTTCATACAGGTACACCATAACACTTTTCCAGAACCTCAAGCATCGAGAACCGATTGTCTCCGTAAATAATAAAATAACAACTTTTGGTCGAAAAGTCTCTTCCCGCAGTTCATAGGCTTCTACGTCACATACATAACTCACAACTGCATAATGTACTTATGTACTTATCTATAATCGATAACGTATATATTATGGCTTTTTACTCGTGATTCGTCCGTGTGTGTGTATACTTTGTATGCAATGTTATTCTATTTAATGTTGTTAAAATATATTTTTAAATCAATGAATATCATCTTATATATTTTATATTGAAACTGATAATAATAATTTTAAATGCGCATAGATCTATAACAAGAATACTAGATTAAGGTTGGTACCTAATTTATTTTTATCTTGTCAATATCGGTATTTTTCTGCTTGGAATAATTATTACAAAGTTTACATTTTTTTAGACTACGTATAAACAGGTGATCCACCAAGTATGCTCGCCTTTATTTTATCTTTAAATAATAATTTTTCATATATTTAAATTTAGAGCTGTAGAATTCTTATAAGCAGATACACTTAAAGACCACGTTTTTTATGTCGAAAAATAAGTTTGTACCACTAGTCACCACAAAATCTCTTTGAATTTCATGAAAAAATTTAAATATTTAATAATAAGTAGCGGACATGTTTGGCGAGTCACTCTGTGCATAATATTATTGTGTTAGAAAATTGTTTTATAATAAACAACCGTTGATTTTATTAAATTTGATTTGAATTTTATTTCGTATTAAAAAAAAACGTCCTTAACTAACAATATTAACTATTATAGTGCCGCGCCTGCAGTACATACATATGATACGAAGTAGGTATAAATCGAAATTCCGTTGAAAATATAAGAATGAAATAGTTCATGTTATGCGTTTATAATCTCATATACCTAATGTAAAATTGACATTGACTTTATTATTATAAATCACATTGAGTCATCTATAGAGATATGAAAAAAAATCAACAATTGGTTTACCACAATAATTTACGGACGATCTGATAACAGGCCAAACAGTATATTAGAACGAGCACTGAATATGACAATAGAGAGTACCCACCAAAGAATGCAGATACGGAAAAACTGTAGGTGTCGTATTGGGCCCACAATCGCAGCCGTGGACATAATAGGTACCGGACATGCAGACCAGCTGAATGCACCAAACGACTTCCTTAAACAATAATATTATACAACTACAAGTACAATTATTTTACTCGTTCTGTATACTATACTGTATAGTATATTGTAGCCTGTAGGTATAGTAAATACGCGTATTCTAACTTAACCTTGTGACAATCTTTATCAAAACTTCGTATACACATTTAAATAAACCAAACGGCCGTTACCTTGTAAACATTTACGCGTACAAATGGCTAATTTAAAAATTCAAAAAACGGAGTGAAAATGGTATCTATATTTTTAAATTATGACCACGATTATGTTTCGATTGTTGAAAATTATCAAATGTTTTACTATATGTTTATATTGCATCGCATATATTATGAATGAACTCATATACTTTTACTGACCTCTGATGTTTTATTAGAACAAAATATTTTAATACCTAAATGCTTACATATATATAAAACCTTCCCGACTTATACCTATGTAAGAGACTACATTTCTACAGACTAAACTAAATTTATCTAAAATATTTTCTTAATATTATGTTTATGGGAATAGATGTAGGGTTTTTCTCTTCTTTAAATTAACATTTATCACTTGTGCCAGAACATCCGAATGAAAATTATCGCTAAACTTATAGATTTAAAAATCTCTAGTCATATTATTAAGTATGATACTTAAATTACTTAAATAATTTTGTTTTTAAAATTATTATAATACATAATAAAATTAACGTTTTCCCTGATTGTATTATACAATAACACAATATTAATTTAAAAATGTTAGATAAAGTGAGGATACATGGTGATTTAAATAGTAAATACCGTAATTTTATTATACACTAACCATAGTGTTTTCAAGGATAATAAACTTATATACTTTTACACTTAATTTTTTTATGCTTATAAGTTATATTACATGTAATATAAATGTGACTTGCAAGTTTTAAATTACTAAATTATTAATAGTAGTGTAACATAATATTTATTTAAAAATAAATAAAATTGAGGTGTCTGTCTGTTGATCGGCGGGTTAATTTTTAAAACTGCTTAACACGGTTTTTAACGGGATTTTCAAAGGCAAGTAGAAGACTTAGTAAAAACTGATTTAGGCTGGTTTTATCCACTTTTTATCCATTTATTATTTACTTTATGTTATCTGCAAACAATTTAAAACATTTTAGAATTAGGTACAACATTTTAACTGTGACTTGTTACATTAAATTTAAATGGGTATGTTGGATACAGGTTAGCTCTAGCAGGCTAACTTGCTATGGAAGCACTTATCCTATTAACAAGTTGATTTTTTTTTTTAATTTGCAGACCACATATAATAGAGCAGGTATTATGCATATCTAGTATTTTATAATTGATAAATTCATCTCTAGCGAACTTGGGCAATATAGCTAGTCTGTTTAAAAGAAACATAGTATGAAATTAATAATAAATAACGAAAACAGTAATAATAAATTTAATATTAAAATATGAGTACTGAAATTATACTTTAATTAATATTTTAAATGAATGTACTAAGTATTTGACGTATAAAAAATAAAATAATGGGATTAACCAAAACATGTTCAATTTGTGTTTTATATTTTTTATGGACATTTTTGATATAATGAGTATAATAATCAGGACCGGCTCAAGTGTTTAAACACACCTAGGCAAACTTGAGTTTTGCCGCCCCTTACATACTACATCAAATATTTTTTTTTTATCTATAATACAAACATATTAAATGCCGCCCTAGGCGTGGGCCTATGTCACCTACCCCTTGAGTCGGGCCTGATAATAATTGTGTACAGTACACACTATATAGCGTAAAAACAAATGTGATATGATCAAATTTAATGTTGTTTGATTGTCAGTTATCACATTAATTTAAAAACAAATAATGTTACTAATAAAAAATAGCGGTTCGAGAACAAAGGGTATATACATCGCCTCCCCGTGGAGTTCTTCGAAAAACGCTAAATGATAATCAAATATTTAATAGTTGTTTTTTTTTTAATTAATTTCAATTAGTTGTATGAAAGAGTCATAAATATATATATATATTACGTATGATGGCTGAAACTGATTGTGTCCTCAGATATTTTAGTATTTTACAATTTATAAATTGTTTCAAGTTAAGGATTGGATTAAATTAAATAGTTGTGCTTTAAATAAGGTAAAATAAAATAGCATATTTTGTCACTCTGTATACCTATTACCTATAGCAGTATTATTTTCAATCCTTACAATGCGATTTATTGAGTTCAGACTACAGACAGTATCACACAATAATATTTAATTGCTCTATAAAATGTGTCACGTGTCTGAAATGATTCAAGTTTTGATGTGTCTTCAAAATTATTTCTTGATTATGTCTTCTTCACAAATTATAAGACCCCGCATTAAAATTTTCCCAACTGTCTATTCTCCACTTTAATTTAATTTAAATAATATAATTATTATTTTAGCTACGTAAGCATACTTTTAATTCAGTTTTTTATAAATACCTATAAAAATAATATAAAGTTGAAAGTATGATTTATGAATAAACTAACGAACTTTATGCCAAATGTAATTAAATATTAAGAAGAAAATTATAAAAACCATTAGTGAGTTAGTATTTTTAATATCAAAATAGTTACAGTGTACCCGCATAAAGGTACTTTATTTTTTTTTTTAAATGTTATAATAAAAATAATAGTAATGATATCTTCAACACGAAATGCGAATCTCGTTTACAAACAATTGTAACTAAAACTAAGCATTATAGGTATTTAATATTTAATGGTAAAATATTTATTAAATTATTACGTAATCTACTTACGTACATAGTATGTAATGTAAAATACTTAAATACATTGTAATAATTAGTAATCATTAGTTATTACATTCAAATTTTGTACAGTGATAATTTAGTAAATTACCTTTTTTTAATATTTTGTAAAATACGGTAATTAGTATAATGTTGTTAATATTGTAGCACACTTTTCTGTCAATTTCCTATTAAATTTTTGAAAAAACTTAATATATTTAATTTGAAATCTCTTATAGTTAACCTTCTATATTATAATCTGTTCAATAAATTATCTAAATATTTTATAAAAATATTATATTTTTGCAATAAAAATCCTCATTATAATTCTTCATAAAAAGAATACCTACAACATATTTAAAAATAGTTTTTTGGGTCAATACACGACTGTACGAAAATACTGTCAATTATATAATTTTATAAAATTGAACATAGTATTTGTTGTAACGTAATACAGCTGATTATAAAATTTAAAAAAATAAGATATTATATAATTTAATTTTTCAGACAAATTAGCACGTTTATATGTTATATACGTGGGTCATATATATTTATATATATATTGTTTTAGTTCTTGGTTTAAGTTTATTTGTGAAAATCATAATACATAGAAAATATTTACATTTTAGTATTTTGTTATAATGTAAATTTTTATTTATTATTATTACATCTCTATGAGATACTGTCATTAGATTACGAGAATTAGACAGACAGTTATATAGATAACGAAAAAGCCGATATGAAATCTAAGAACAATGACGTTATAAATTTCGACAGGCGAAATACTTCGTTTATTGCCTTTCAATATATTAAGCGCGAACAATAAAACTAATCTCATTACAACCTCAGCAAAATATAAAAATACATTTACCTAACTCAATAAAATAATTACTATATACCTAACAACTAACTTAATAATCATTTTTACAGAAAAAAAGAAACTACCACCAATAGTTTGAGAATACGTCATACGTTAGACTCATCCATATCTTGTGATAAACCTCCTTTTTGTAGGACTTACAATTTTTAGTCAAATGTATGTTATGATAACCTTACCATAAGGTTTTTATGTTTCATAATCATAAAGCAAGAAACCGAAAATAAATTATCCTACGACGTATTTAAAAACCTAGGTCCAGAATTTCCAATACCAAACATTTTCTTTTTACGAGCATAAATTATTGGATAAATTAATACAGGTAACATAATACCTATAAACCTATTTATAGTGTACTATAAACTTAATAACTTTGTAATGATTATTATAGTATTATTATAATAAAGTACATATAGTTATAATTTATAAGTAGGTAGGTATATTTAACATACACTTTACAGTACATTTTACATTATTCATACAATATTTAAATTTGTGATATTGTTTTATACTATGGTCTAATTTCCTGTGACCATCATGATCAAGAGAATAAATCGCATGCAGAATCATAATATATTCATAGTAACTATTATATTAATTACGAAAGAAAATTCAAATATTACCCTTACTATATTCATTTAAGTCAATAGACTATTCATTTAAGTCAATAGACTATTGATACATAATATGCAGGTATACTTACGTCTTAAGAATACGATACTTGAGGAATTTAAATCTTCAAAACCTAATCAAAAAACGAACAGTAAAAGACTTGATCTGATAATTATTAAAGTTGATATCCGTGAATATATCCTATTTCCGAAGAAAACATAAAATTAAAAATTAAAAAAAAAATTTTGTTTTTGTAAACATACAATTTTAATTTTGATTCTTTAGAATGATGTTATGATATATCATAGACGAAGTATTATAATATCAAAAGTATAATATATTTATTATTTAAACATTATATTACATAAAAAAATGTAGATAAACTGCTGAGAAAGACGAAACCTTGGTAAACCAAAATTATTTTTGATTCAACAGGTATTTTTTTTCGACACATTTATATCTGCCCCCCAATGCATATAATATATAGTTTGTTTAATTTATAAAGGATAAAGGGTAGTTATGTGTGTAATACGAGAAAGATATTCCGGTCGGATGATATATTATATAATGGGGTTGAATCATTTTAAGTGTTCTACATGATTAAAATATAATATATCCTTTATTTAAATAGTAGTATTAAATAAACGAGAATAAAAATATGTTTTAAACCGTAAAAGCATTGTGGTGTCACTATGTTACACGCCCAACACTAAATACTATTGTCCATATTGTTTATTATTTATTTAACTATTAAACTATTATAATACGTAAATGTTTTATTTAAGAACACGATACTTTAACATGTTTAAAATGTTAAATTACCTTAAGTTTGTATTTTTAAGAAACAAATTATACCTATTTAGACGCACGTGGTTGGCGCCTATGGTCGTCAGATATAATTAGTTTGTACTATAACATTAAAGGGATTGGAAAAATGGAAAAGAACTTTAATTTTTAAAACATAAAACATTTTACTCATTTTTTTGTATGGATTGCAATTTAAAATTATTTAAATTATTATTGTATCTACTTCTCAGTAAAATAAACAAACGTCTTTATTAAAATGTCAGTAATCTTGATGGTTTGCAATCAGTTTACCTTATTTATTTCTGCTAGCGTATAAAACCAATCACAAATATCTTATAAACCGAGCGAAATTGATCACAAAGATCAATTTTTTTGTAAATCTCTGTTCGTTTATTCAAATTTCACATTTCAAATTGTCATTATCGATTGTCGATTCAAACCTACCATAGTATCTGTAAAACTTATTTTATATTATGTTTAATTTTAAATTGTAACAATTAAGTTAAATCAATATATGAAGCCGATTATATTAACACAAGTGTCAATTTATTCAAATGGAACTGTCAACAAACTTCGTTTATAGGTAATTTGATTTTATAATTTTTTTATTCTTACCAATTAATAGGTAATTTAATAATTTTAATGAATAATGTTATATAGCTTACTTATTATAGTATTGAGTTCAAATTATTTGAGCGTTCAAATCACCAAACTCGAAAAATTAAAATATGAATGTAAAAAATGAGCCAACTATCCCCAATCATCATTAATGACGTCATTATTTATAATTATTTTAATAGTATCATCATAAACATAGAAGATATTTTCTGTGTCATTGTATAGAATTTTCGGTTGGTATTAAAAGTTTGTAAGCTTAATTTTTTTTATTATAATTATTTAAAATGTAATTAATCATGATTAATTGTTGTTATTATTTATTTTTTCATTAACTTTACATTGTATATTAGTATTAAAACACTATTGTGTCGTAAGTTGCCAAAAAAGTTATTTCTGTGAATTTTTATTGTGTATAACTATCTAACGGTTAATTGTCACGCGGTAAGCTATTATGAAATTACGAGAAAATAATATAAAATTAAATTATGTTATTGATCGCGTTGTTGGAAATATTATTAGGTAGGTAGGTGTATGTATATTATGAAGTTTCGATATGTGAACACACCAGATGGGATTACGTTTAGAATTTAAACATTATATAATAGGAGTATACTAATTGTAGACCTAAAATTATTCCATATAATTTATAAACATACATATAATGATAACAAATTATAGGTTGTTATTTTTTTTTATTATACTATTTGGTTAGTTTATTATAAGTACATCATTGTGCATGCATCCATATGTGTGTGTGAGTGAGTGTGTGTCTGACGTGGTGTGCAAGTTCCACATGACTTGATTTAAATAGATACTAAAACTATTTAAAAACACCCCTATATGACGTTCATATAGTTTGTAGGTATATGAAAAGTATGTTTTTAATAGAGTTTTTACATCGAATGATAAAATGGTAATGCTACATTACAGAAAATCACTTCCTATTTGTTTTTCTGACTTATGGACACGTACAATGAATTTAAGTACCTGCTATTTTAGTAAAATAACTGCATTTGTTATTAAATATCGAGTCTTTTTTATTTTATTGCATGTCTTAAAATCTTCACATTTAGATTACTAATAATAGAACAAATTAATTAACATTAACGAATAGACTAATACAATTTTAAACATTAAATTATTATTATTATTGGATTTTTGCGGTTTTTAGTAGGTACCTAAATTATATATTATTATTATTATATTATTTATATATTACATAAATATAATATATATTTTCTATTATATAAAAATCTTTAAATTGAAAAATATTCGCACCTATACAAATGGTTTTCCGTATAAATGTAAAATAATTACTAATATTAGACTCGTATATGATGTTTTCAATGTATTTTTTGAATACTGTCTTACTCTCAAAGTTCAGTATAATATTTAGTTTCCTCGACTTTCTAATGATGTATTTATATTTTTTAATTATTACACTGCTGTATTTCGTATATCTATATTATGTTTAACGATTTATATTAAGATGGTCGCGGCAGTTAACTTGTGATATAGGTATAGGCATTTTATTTGAAGAGGTTCAGTATTTAATAGTAAAACTTAAAAAGGTCATCAGGTCATCGTGAAGAATTATTACTCCAATGGCAAAAGGGTTGTCAGGCATTTTTGGGGACGACGTAAGTTTCCCTCTGACTATAATAGCTTTGATAATGTTATTGTAATATATATGCATTGGGAAAGTTTTAAAATATTTAATCATTTTTGTAGTTTGCCAATTAATTATTTATATCGACTTGAATGTTCGTTGTAATGCGATGATAAATAGTATATAGTTATTAGTTTTATATTACCTAATATAACATTTTTATGCGTTTTATAGTCGTCGGTACTATATTATTTATATGTATGGGGTAGGTGTAGCGTCTCAGTCAACTCTATATACCAGTATTATTGTGAAAATAAACTCTAGCTATGATAAAGTTTATGATTAAAATATTTGTAGGCGCCTAAAACTTTATGAACTCCGATAAAATATATTCAGTAATTTGATTTGTCAATATTTAAACCACGCAAGTTGATGTAATCTATAATCGAACAAAATGTTCAAAATGAACTACTTTAAAAGTATGAACGTTTCACTAAATACCTATTTAAAATATATTTTTTCTAACATGAAATAATTTATAAAATATTTATTGATATTTGGAATTTCGACGTATTTTTCAAAATAGATTAAAAAATATAATAGGTACTGTAATAATAAACTTTAACTTTATATCTAGTATAACTCGTAACGGTATAATAAATATTTTTTTCGTTTTGTTATTTTTATGGACCGCCATATTTTACAATGCTCCATTTCTCTCTTAAATATATATCACAGTATACCACATTCCCACACACTTGCAATAATTTAATTACTTTTTATTTGAATACCAAAATATTTATTAGATATAATTTATAAGTCAAAACAACGTTTGTCGTTTCAGCTAGTTGTTGCTATAGAATTTTAAGATTCATTATATATTTACATTTTAATATACTTTTAAGTTTTTACATTTATAAAAGATATTTTTCACGTATCAGTGAAATAATAATAAAAATATTACAGAAGAAGATGTGAACAAAATTAAGGATGCATTTGATATTTTATGTAAAAATCTATCCAACATTTTTAATCGTATTAAAAATTTATGGTAATACATATTAGCAATATATTACAAATGTAAAAACCATTGAATGACGAGGTAATAATAATATAACACAATGATAAAAAAGCAGTATGTAAAAATAAAGCAAACTTAAGTCTTAAAATGTTATCTAAAATTCTATAATATTTAATTTGATTTCAGGCTTACAAAAAAATGGGAATCCTACAGGCGCGAAGATTATCTTGAACATTAGAATAAGTTAAAACGTTTACAAAAAGTACAACAAGCAAAACAGGATCTCAAAGCAAAAAAAAAGTTGTTCTTCTTTTTTGATAATGAACATAAACATGGCCTAGTTAAAGAAGAAAAAATAAAACAAATGAAGAAGATTGTAATGAAGACAAACCCCTTAAAGATGATTTAAAATAATATTATGTAGGTACCACCAGAAATCAGGAAACCCGGTTTTTTTAATTGACAATAAAAATAAAATTTGAAATTTAAATTGTTGTAACTATATTTAATACAATTTTTGACTTACAAGTTATGATATATCGCGAAAAAATGAAAATGAATTTACTTAGGTAAATAATGTACTCGTATATGTTATAAAGTAAAACAATCTACATAATAGTTACATTCGAATAGTTTTAAACTAGCAAACATTTACCAGATATTTTTTATAATTCATACTTAATTATTTGTATTATATACACTATGCATAAACATATTCGAAATCTTAAAATTGTAAGCTGCTACATTCCAGTTCGTAAATCGTTTTTAGTCTCCCTTTGTATGTAAGACGGTGGGTATGCATAACTTGCTGACATCGCGACTAGGTTTTAAAATATATTTTCTAGTTTATTTTTAGTGAACAGACCTAAAAATGTCGTTGGCGCACTGTTTTATCAAATTTAACCACGATTTAATAAAAACATTACCAGCTACCATACATAATATATAATGTGATAATATATAGTGTAGATAATATGTGCTGCTATAACTTGTCTAAATGCCAAATTAAATACAATATATTACTGTTAGTAACGGCTCGCGTTTTCCTTATTTTTTTTATTTTAATTAAATTGTTCCTATAGAGTAAGTTTTGTCGATATTTATAAAGCGTTGTAGTTTAACAATAATACAATAACAGTGAACAATAATAGTAGTATACTGTTGTAGTACTATTACTATATACACATGAATCATACGATGTATACCTTTATGTATATAGGAGCATAATAAAATATAATAGTTGCGTCAACGTTTAACAGCAATTATTTCAAGTACTGTTTGTTGCAATTCGATAATTGCACATCACGTTCAATGTATATTTGTTTGTAGAAATACTTATATTAAATATGTATACGTGCGGTACCTATATCAAGACATAGGTATCCGTATAATAACTGTACATAGACTTAAATAAAACAAGCCACTAAAATTGTAATAATATAGCTTATTGTTATTACGAATACGTTCGAAGTATGGTGTAGAGTATATTATATTGCGTATAATAATATTACGTACTTATAATGAAGACATGCATTTATGATAACCTTATAGCAGAAACAGCTTTCAATTTAAAGAAATTCTTTTCGCATTTAATTTAAAATGCTTGCACTTAACCACTATTAATTTGTATTTTTTTTAATAATTTTAGTTGTGTTATGATAAAAACGTACTTATATATATTTTGTAGCACGATGTTTTTATAAAAATGTTGACTTTAATAGTATTAATATTTACAATCTTAAATTAAAAATTGTAATTTTTATAATCATTTTAAGTTTAGACAACGTGTATGAGACCTTTAAGTCAGTGGTTCACAACTTCTTCTATGCTATGGTCTCTTTGGAGGTTTTCAAAATTTTCGCGTTTTTTCTTATAAACTGAAAATATTGAATATACATAATAATATTATTAAATAATTACAAATTTTACTTCGTGATAGCAACTGGCACCTAATCAGCAATGTGTACACGCTCTCCCTCCCAAGGCTTAAAGGACATGAATTTAAATAGGTGATATGGAACTATAGATACAACAAAAACCATATACTTCGGGATTGAACGTTATGAAGTAACTAATATTTTGTAGAGAACTAATTTTTGCAAATACGTGTATTATATAGGTACAAATCGTGTTTATTGCTGCAGTTTTGTGCACTGAAAAAACATTCTTGCCTTGAATCTATCGTTCCATCATCAACATTTTTCACATCACTCTTCGCGAGTATTTGTATTTTAACTTATAATATTATCGGTATTATAGTATAGTGTAATTGTGCAAGGTGGCGAAACAAGTCTGAGATGATTATTATCCCTGTACCGGCGACAAGTGCCGACCGTTTCCCTAGGATTATACGCGCGCCAGGTGGCACGTCAAGGTAGAATGCACAAAAGTCACCTATATTATTCACAGTTTCCTTTTAGAAACAAACAGTTTCACAATACGCTTCTGTACCTCTATGACCGTTATTTAGAAATTTTAATTAATTGTATTTACATATTATAATATGCGGGTAGTATTGAAAATCCAAACAAATTCCTGGTAAAATATTTGCGTGACATAATATAAAAACACAGTATAATTGTTGTGCGTATGATCATACAGTTTCGAATGGTATATTATTTATTTTACGATAGAATATAAAGCCATTGGGTAAATTAGATCTTAGATTATTATGATTGATACTGTAATATCGGGCTATACCATGTAGGGTGCTTAAAAAACAAAAATTCTTAGATTATATGAATGTAATATACACCTCTATATTGGCCATGGTTAAACATTCAAGACAAATTATTACACAAAAGAACAATAATTAATATAACGGTCAAAATATTTATTTGCCAGTGTAGGAAATGTAGTGTATGTGGTCATTAAACCTTTAAATAGAGGGTGTAGACTATATAGCAGCTGCGATGAAAAACCACTGGACCGCGGTTACGCGAGGTAATTCCATCGTTGGTATATTTTATCTTTAAAAAAGTGACAAGTTGTATGAAAATATTCTAATCGATTTACTGATATTAAATTATAGTTACAAGAATATACGAGTATATCATTTTTCGAAATCTCTTTCTATTGCCATTTATATATTTTTTTTTACTTAAATAATTAAAAACATTCACATTCAAAATAATATAATGTTATATTATCAACCACGTAACATAAAACGACACATACAAGTTTTAATCAAATAGACGATTTCTTAGAAATGAAAAACTAATGTTCAACATTTGACCTGCTGCGGACTCGCTATTCTAGTGGGGTAGATAAAGATAATTGGATAATATAATTATTGTACGATGTAGACTCCCAACAGCTTTTACCGAACAATCTTACTTGTAGATCCGTATTTATTATTTGGATTTTGTCATCAATATACAAATCGTAAACTCTTCGATAAGATGAACTATTGACTGTCTTATCATCTAAGTCGTTACACTTCGTATTTGACGTATCTATCTTGTACAAATAATTTATTATAACAATGTACACTTCACTCCACGTTAACTATTATATTATTAACACTTGTATAAATACGTCTAGAGCCCAAAATTGTATGTACTTAAAACTACAGACTCTGACTAGCGCTTACATGTCCTGCAAAAGTAAAAAATCGTTTTAAATTAAAATATTTTATTGATTCCTTGCAGTAGTACTGTTTGAAAAAAAAATTATCTTATTCATGAAGATTAGAATACAAATTGATAAAATAATTCAACGTTATTTTACTTGCGGTTTTCGTTAAAATACTTATAGTTTTATAATAATAATAAACTTTAAAAATAATAAGTCTCATAAGGAAATAATTACATTATTAACAAATCGCAAACAGCAATAACAAAATGTGTAGTATGACCTATCTTTATTAAATATTTTTAAGTATACGAGTATACGAATGTATGTAAAAAAATAAATATATTTATCATTTATTGTATTCTACGCTATTAATTATTATTATTAATAAGTCATTAGTGTTACAAGTTAGTACCCACCGCCTACGCGATGTAAGGAATAAATGCTAAACATACTTGTATTGTAAAAAAAAAATTACGCAATAGGTCAACAATAATCTCATTATACAGATGTCTGCAATATTCATCAAACCAACATAGGTTTTTATAACACGGTATAATTTATAATTTTTATTTTAACTGTAATAATGTTATACGTGTAAATCCTGTAAATTTATTTTTTCTGTAGATTTAAAAAAGAAATCAACGACTTAGTTATTCAGATTTTGTATACATATTATATACATCATATGAACACGTTTATTCTAATGTTTATATCTATACATTTTTATTATGCCATATATCTTGCTAAAGTTGATTTCTTTTAAGAATTTTATTATTTGTTATAAATAGTTTTGCTTGTTACTCTTTCTTTACTCGCATTTCATAAAAACACCGTAGATGTCCGATGTCTTTTTAGTGTTATTGCTTCATATTTATTATAAACAATCCGTGGGAGATATTATGTTTTATCGTATATAGCTGGACCACAGGAAACGCATTTATAGGCCATTTAGCTATTTAGGACATTCGTCTTTTGTCAATATGGATTAATATACTGTATGTACCCAATTCTTGGTCAATTGATTACAATTCGGTTTTGTCCACTAAGTGTTTCGGAAAGTGACACATATCATCAGTGTATTTTTTATCCCTCTCAGTTTTTTCGGTTTCACTCGTTAACTCGTAACAATTATATTATATTGTAGACATTTTTATTTTATTAGTATTTTTATTTCGTTGTTTGTTGTAATAATTGGAACTGTATTGAGAACTATTCTATATCAGCACAATGCACACGACGATACTACACAGTATAAAATAATTTAAAGTACGCAAATCTCCATATATAATATATATTATATGGGTCAATATAATACCAGTGTATTTATTACATGAACAGGTAGCTACGGTCGAGTCAATCAAATATTTTCACACGCGTATATAACCTGTATGCTACCGGTGGTTGTTTTTTTCTAAACGAAATTCTGAATGGCAAACGTTCATTGAAATATCATATTATTATAATGTATATTATATAATGTACAACATGTCAATTCGCGGTCTGCAGAAATCGGCCGCCCCCGTGACATACACTCAGGTAATTCGTCGGGTAATGCGCTGGGAAACGTACACTCGATCGGTTCTGATGAGAACCCGTCGCGCACCACCCTCATATGTATATACATAGTTATATATTTGTATTTATGTACATGGACTACCTACTTTTTTTCATCTTCTTTTCCTTCCTATATCGTCGGTGTTTGCATTCATCGTTCGCTCCTTCAAAATCGCTACTGACCTGACACAAACAAGAAATCCGGAGCCATTGTCGAAGAAGCGATGGGATTTCAAATGTTTGCATCCCGATCCCGATACATAATATTATATCACGGTCGCCACATCCGTTCGTGGGTTTCTCACGCGTGTTTTTGACACGCACCGCGCCGGCACCGCCCCGATCGGCGGTCTCGGCAGGTAGTCGCGATCGTGGAAAACCATCAGAAGATGGAGAAAAAATTTATTATTATGATAATATTAAACCTGCCGTTCACCCTTCAGTGTACCCTTGTAGTACGCACTGTCTCACAGGTACAGCACCTAATACCTTTTCTATAGCATAACATAATATATGTATGCTTCCAAATGCATATAGAACCGGTAATGCGCTCTCCACTGAGGTTCATTGAGGGTGGAAAAAATAAGTTTGGAACTTTGTTCCGGAAAAAAAACCCATAAAAGTTCATGTATCACATTTTTTGTTTTATTAAAGGAAATATAAACCCAGTCGACAAATAATAATGAAAATAATGTTGGTTAAATAATACAGAAAAATTCATATGAAAAAAAAAATAATAATAATAATACTAATCAAACATATTCATAATACTATACAATAAATAATAATAACTGTTATATATTATTATTACGTCGTCTTGATATAACTACGAGTACATCATCGTGTGATTCGGTTATACAGAGAACGACGGGAACGACTAGTTAAACATTATGGCGACTTAAATAGTAGTGTACAGCAGTCTTTATATAATGTATTAGTGTACATATTACAATGATAAATAATACAAGTGTAATAATAAAGTTCCGTTGTATATAATATTAACGTTACATCATTTAGGTAATAGTTATAGCGTTCATGCACCCGAAGCAAAATATTTTTTACACAATATAATAATAATAATAATAGGTATATAGGCACCTCCGGGTACGACAAAGGGACCGGATTTTCAAAATGTATAATATGTCATCGCAGCGCATATAGGTACAGTGCAGCTGTACGATTACATCACCGTCTTGTACACGGCGCGTACCCGTTATAAACAAAATAATAATATAATTTATGAGAGAAAAAATATATGAACTTAATCTAAAAACAGTGCAAATTATGTTGATAGTAATGTGACTAGTACGTCTAATAATTAAATAAAACATTGCATATAATATGACGAATGACTTAGGCGTAGGTCGGCAGAGATTTACTTAAAGCGTTTGTTTGTTATCAATAATCTTTTTCCGACCGTTTTCGGTAAGACTTATTTTATACATATAGGAATACAATATAAGCTCAAAAAAAAAAAAAAAAAAATTATAAACTCACGCGACGCCCGTGTCGACAATAATAATAATAATAATAACCATAAACGAATATATAATAATAATAATGAAAATAATATAATATAAATAGGTTTAATAATTTAACACGTATAATTAATGATATGTGCGCGTCGCGTTTAGACTACACGACCGTCTGCTGTTGTTGCTGTTGCTGTTGCTGCTGGTGATGGGACTGTTGCAGCATTCGTGGGCATCCTGTGTCACAGTGCTTGGTGAGCAACGACATGCGGCTGAACGTCTTGCTGCACGTGGCACACGAGTACTTCTTCACGTCCGAGTGGGTCTGCAGGTGGGCGCGCAGGTTGGACCTGTCGGCGAAAGCCCTGTTGCAGTGTTGGCACGAGAACGGCTTCTCGCCGGTGTGGGTGCGGATGTGTCCCTGCAGCAGCCACGGACGGCTGAACGCCTTGCCGCACATGTTGCATATGCACGGCAACGTGTGCGTGCGGATGTGCATCTTGAGCGCGCCGAGCGTGTTGTACGCTTTGTCGCAGTACTTGCAGCAGAAAGTCTTGGCGGCACAGTGCGACTCGTCGTTGGTGCAGTGATATTGCTGGTGCTTGGTCAGACCGGAAACGGTCGAGTACGTTTTCGAGCAAGCGACGCACTTGTACCGTCCCGAGACGGACGGCGATTCGCGCTTGATGCCGCTGACCGTCGAGGCGTCGCTCTCGCCGCCGGAATACTGCTGTTGCTGCAGTTGATATTGATGCTGATGCTGCGGCTGCGGCGGACCGTACGACGGCGACATGGCGGACGACGAAGACGCGGACGACGGCGGCGGAAGTGACGACGAGTCGACTTCCGCGGACGACGGCGACCAACTGCTGCTGACCGCGGGCCGTCCGTACCAGGTGAGATGCACCGCCGGCGGCGGGCTGCGGACGGGCGCCACGGCCGCGGTGGCGGGCGGCGTGAGCTGCAGCAACGGCTTGAAAGCGGAACCGGTGCGGGCCGCGGGCGGGGACAGGGACGCGTCCCGAGCGATGGCCATCACGGTCGGCGGGTAAGCGGTCAACATGGCGCTGACGTTGCCGTCGGTACCGGGCGAGTGGTACATGAAACCGGCCAGGTAACCGGAGTTCGGGTACTGAGCGGGAACGGGCCTCGGCGTGGTCGGAGCGTAGTGCCGGTTGTTGTTGTGGTGATGGTAAGCGGCGACGGCGGCCTGCGCGGCGGCCGGATGGTGTGCGCCCGCGATGTTCAAGCACAACGGTTCTAGCGGTCCGGCTTTGACGGCCGTCGGCTGGAACGGTTGCTGTTGAAGTCGGTGGCGCTGTTGTTCTTGCTGTTGATGGTGGTCGGGATGACCGTAGTACGGAGACGACAACGGCACCGCGGCATTTGGATGGTGTTCGTACGAAGGCGACGACAATTCCTTTTTCACGGCCAACGGCGCCACAGCGGCCGTCTTGCATCTCACGCTCAAGTCTTGCGGTTTGGTGCTCAGGTTTTCCGGTTCCAAACATTCGTCCGTGTTGTCTATTGAAAAATAAAAACAATTTTCCGATTAACGATTGAATAGATGATCGTAATAATATCATGACGTATAGGTAAATATTATTTTCTATCGTTTGTAATTCCCAAGACGAGTAAGACGTAATAATACTATTATTATTTGAGACTGTTAAATTGCCGACAAACGCGAGAAAAAAAATCCGAATACTATTCTGATCGAAAACGCAATTAAGTTATCGTAATATTAAATTCGATCGACGTCTCTTCACGTAGATAACGCGCGCGAAATGCAGAAACATGTGTTTTGCGTCTTGGAAAATATTTCGCCGTGGTTTTTTTTTTATATATAATAAATACAAATAAATGGTTACACGCAATTCCGTCCGATTGACTATAATAGTGCTAAGAAAAAAATCAGTGTCGTACTATTATAGCAGTGACGTATATTGGATGTAAACATGTCGTCATTTTTATCGCCGTTTATAACGGTTTATATATTATTATTATTTGGCGAGGGGTGAAGTGCGCATTGCGAAAACATTGCACCGAATCGAAAAAAGGGTGACCCTCGAAGTGCATTTCCCACGGTCGGTGGCGCACCGGTTCCCATCATCGTTTATCACGGCCGTATTAGTGTAATATATACACGTGACGAGCAAGTGAATATATAGTATTTAAATAAAACGATCTCACCGTACGATATAGAATTTGCATAAGTATCAATAAATAAATTATTTAAAATATAATTTCACGAATTTGACAAAAAAAAATTAAATAAAACATCCCGTAATCTTAGTACCAATAAATAATAATAATAACGAATAAATAAAAAAGCGACTTATGTGTGTACACACGACTTAATACTATTATATTATATGATTTATAATTACCGAAATCCATCTCTTCTTTGATGTACTCGCTTTTGACGTAGTGGACCGGTCGTTTTTTCAGCGGACAGTGCGAGTAATCCATTTTCTTCGAAGTCAACTTGTGGTGCATCATTGTCGGTTGCAGTGCGTTATCTTCAAAAATATGCATTTTACGTGCACAACGCAAGGACCGTCGACAGCGGCGACGTCAAAGTACGCGCGTATCGATACGGCGCGGAAAAAAATTAAAAAAAAAAAATCAAAACAAAATTTGACTGGCGATATATTATCGTTTCAAAGATATCGCAAAAACACGTGAGATCGCGTAAAAAAAAAAAAATTAATAATTGTAAAACTGCGACTGGTGATGTACGTGATGTACCGGCGTCGAACTCACTGAAGACGTGTGCAGCGACGGGCGCGTTCTCCGGTGTGCGTCGCCGAAGAGAATGCGAGTGATTGCGTGCGAGAGAAGAGGTGGTTCTGGTTCCACGTTCTCTGCTGATGCGGTCCCCCCACCCAGCTACGTCGGCGGCGGCTGTGGAGGGCGCGCGCCCAGCCGCGGACAGGTGTTCGGCCCCCGTCGCATGCGGCGTACATCGCACGTGCTGGCCGCCGCGACCAATCCGGTCGGCGTATACATGGCGCGGACCAATGGGCGCGGTGCGGGGTTCACCCTGCCGGTTCGGCGGCTGTCCCCTTCCGATCCGGTTCCGGTGCGCCGCGCGGCGGATCGGCGCCGAAACCGGTGCGACCGTATAATAGTAATAATATCGCGCGTATTATAGTATAGCGACCATAATATTATAATGGACACGACTATAATACAATATTATAATATTATTGTACGCATCAATACATGCATAGGCATTATTATTATTACGACCGTCGTCGTCGTCGTCGGAGATTGTTTTTATCGGCCTGAAAACGGTCGTCACAGATTTTTCACTTCGCGCGCGCCATTACAATATATTATAATCTGAACGGCAGCTGCTGCGGTGGCGAATATTGTATTAATAAACCACCGTTCGTATATCGCCCTCTGCGGCACGCGAACGAAAAACAAATAGTCACAGTTACCAGTTATACTCGCAGGCATGGTTACACACCCCGGTAACCATATATAAACCACGGTTACGGGCCATATTGTTATATATGTAATAGTTGTCGCTGAAAGCCCCGAACGAGCGTCCAGTCGGGCTGAGGGGAGTTGCGCTGAGGAATTTCTTGTCGAACTGCTGTCCGATTTAAAAATATAATACATCATTTGTTCTACACGAGCGCCTTGATATTACCTGTGTTTATGCGTATCGTCTATATATAAAGATGGAACCTCGAAAACTCATCAATGTAAGGCTGCAGGAGCCGAGACGTTCCTTCGATAGTTACCGAAAATTCGACTTGTAGAGGTTCCGCTGTATCAAATAAATTACAATAATAACAATCACGGATTAAAATGTTTTTCTCGAAAACCAGTTCGACGAGAACATAGTAAAAATGTTTTAGTTGTGTGAAATTTTAATGCGTATAATATTGTAATAATTACGTGTATTTTAGGTACTGACTCTATAAAATGTTTATTTACAACATCCCATCGTATTCATTTTAAATCGGCTATGCTTTAATTAGGATTACATGTCAATTACATAGTGCAAGCTCTGGGTGTTGAGACGATGATGGTCGTACAGGTTAAATTTCCCTTAATTAAATAGTTATACAACAATTATATGACATAGCACAATAGACAATTTTTATTTTTATTGACTTGCAATAGTATATGGGTAAACAACTATTATAAATGTAATTATGTAGTTGCAATACGAATTGTTTGTGTCTAAATATATATATAATACAGCATAATTATTATAGTATGGCAGGTTAATAATAACAGGTATATATAATAGGTACACCACATAAATAATGACGAAGTCTGGTCATCAATGAGTTAAAAACAGTTTAAATTAATTAAATAAGTTTCAAACAACTACCGCCTATAGTCACATAATAACAAAATACTTTATATTTTTATAATTGATTTAACTAATAAATTATAAGTTATTAAGTTATGATATCATGTAAGTATTTTATAAAATCACTTTATAACACGTCAAGTTAATTTTTTTGATGAAATTACTTCATAGTTAAGAAAATATGTATACTTTGTTTTACACAAAAAAAAAATTGTCTTTAAAAAAAAATAAATAAATAGACAGAAATATTATACTTTATTTGTACTTACTGTAAATAGTAAATACTTAATTTTAAAAATTGCCGAAATATTGAATAACCGTCTAGTTATTTTTGAGTATTTGCAATAGCCAATAGAGATCAAAATATGTACAAAATATAATATATGTTTGCAATTTGCAACCCAAAAGTTAACATATAAATAATTAATATGCTTCAATAAGTAGCGGGTTTCTATCGAGGATGTAATGTAAATTCCTCATCTTTTATGTATTAGTTTTAGAATAAATTTGTGTCATTCTGTAGAATACCTTATAGTGGCTTAGTCGAATTTGTTAAATATAATTTGCAATGATATTATTGTTAAGTGTAAATATTCATTTTGAAAACAAATAAGTATGTTTACTAATAATGATGACTGAGATTTTTAACCAATAAGTTAATTTTTTTGTTGCTTTTTAACTTGTATCATTGCTTTTTGGTATGTTATATAATATAATGTATTTGAGTTGACTATTTATTCACACAACTGCCGTAGATCTGACTAACATTAGTATCGATTATATAGTAGGTATATACAATAGATGTAATATATTATGTAGACGATATACTATGCACGTCACGTGAACTTGTGTCGCGAGAAGCTCTTTAGACGACTAAATTATTACAATATTATGATTTTGAGTTCGTATATAATATTATAATACACAAACTGATAGAAACCTATTCTAGGAACGTGGATTATAGATCCATTAAGTCCTTAAAACTATTATAGATAGTCATCTTATAGTAGGCCCTGCATTCAAAACTCAACTTAATCCATTTTCACTTAAAACATTTTTAATTATTATTTTACGGTTTAGTGCAGTTTTTTTATTTTGTACCGTTTAAAATGAAAAATAACTATGTAATATTATACCCATTATAAATTATAAAAACAAAAATATAAAAGTGGAAAATTATATTTTAAGTATTAGGTATATAGACACTGGGTTGGTTTTTTTTTAATCCACGGGGCACATAACTTTTTGAAATGCAATATTGTAAAAAAATCGGGATATTGACGTCCCGCTTTTTTAAAAAGCGGGATTCGGGACACTAAAAGAAAAATAAACAAATAAATTATAAATAGATTAGATAGGTTAATGTTAGATGCTAAAAATATTTTGCTCCAAGTGGTTGTAAAAAATCAGGACTTCATGTCCCACTCGCTTGACACTGGAAAAAAAAACATAATATACAAATCGTTACATATGTGTCCCGCTAAGAATTAAAGCTGGACGCGGATAAGTTAGGAATGTTTAGTTAGTTATGTCTCGCCAAATCGAGACGTATCCCAACCCTATATCGACACTTTATATTATATAGGTAATATACAATATGGTTACCTTAGATGAATATAAATTAAAACCATTAATTATTCAATTTATAATTGAATATAATTAATTTAATAGTACTCTATATTTATTTACTTATTGAATTATCGTCTGGTAGGCTCAATTACAGAAATGTAATACAATATAAACATATCTATATAGTTATAATAGTTATGAATTATATGATACTTTAATTTATTTTATTTGAATTCAACTCTAACAATATTACACAATACAAAATATTTTTACAATTAAAAAACAGAGTTGGTTACCTCCAAGTCAGTGATGAGATGAGAGTTCTAATATAAATACATTTTTAATATATGCATGAAAAATTGACTTAACATTTAGAGAGACTTTTAATAATTGTCATATTATGAACTATCGCAAAACTATAATAAAGAAAATTAGTAAGATTATACAATAAAAATCTTAACAATGATGTCAACTTAATATATTATATACGGATAAGTTACCTATGTACATAGTAGACATCATAAGTACCTATTAAGTAGTACCCATAATATAAAATTAAAACATTTTTAAATTTAAACTTAACAATCAACAATTTGAGTACCTATAGTGACTACGCTTGCAGAGGTTAAGATAAATCACATTTTGAAAAATTAACTTCGGCAATGAGCCAAATTAATTATACATTAAATTATATATATATATATTGAATTAACTTTTCATAACTCCCATTTTCACTGACCTATAAATTTTAACATATTATAGTTATTATTAATAAAAATTAATTATAAATTTATCGCTTATACTTTATATAGTAATTTATGGTGATTTGAGTTTTTTCAATGTTATTGATGCTTTCGAATATAGATACCTGTTGAAAAATATTTCATAGAAATAGTTGGACCCCTAGATTAAGGATTTACCTACACCTATAATATTATGCCCGTAATATTTATAAATTATAAAAAATTCTGCACATGAGTGTAGGCAATAAATTATTTTTTACTTGTCGCGAGAGCGCATAATTTATTTTTTGCAACCGCAGTGATTCAGTCGTCTTGAGCAAGACTCGAAAAATCTACACAGATGACTAGTTGTGATATTTCATTTTGTTATTTAATATACATAGGGTGACGTGCACCCCATCCACCGCTTGCACTGTACAATAATACGCAAATACCTATAGATTAAATATTATTATAATAATAAATTATATACTTACCTATACATATATATATATATATATACCTATATATGGTAGCTAAATTGCGAAATTTAGTTGTACTATTCATTTTAGCTATTGCACTATTGCAGGTATATATATTATACGCATTATGGTTTATTTCGTATTGGTATGTATGTATAATATAATAGTGCGTAATACCTATGTACGCAATTTATTATTCTACGCGCGTATTTCGAGTGTTCCGTAACGAGTTTTCGAAAACGCACTTATGTAGGTACCTACCTATAATACATATATTACAACATACGTTATTAATATATAGTATCCGGTATAATTATTGTATTATATATGTGTGTATACAAAAAATCCGGATCTAGAGTAGAGAAATCTGAAGGAGTTATACTTGGGTGTAATATTTTTAAAAAATTTTCGGTCATACATATATACTTCGATCTTTTTATATTTTGTCATTGGATCACCACAATTTATTTAAATGTATCATTATAATTATAACATAAATATCCCCTCCCTCACTGAAAATTGTTGGGCACTCAACTGACAAAAACAGCAATGTATTTTTGTATTTTTATTATATGTATTTGACTTAAAAATGGTAAATCAGAACAAAGTTGTTAACATATTTTTCAGATGTAGTTAAGAGTTAGGACTAAATAATATGTATAATAAATATTATACTGCTATAAAATGAAGCTATTTTATTATACATTTTTAATATAACGTAATGATTGCCAATTTTATTAGTTTCAAGCAATCAACAAATTTTCAAAATCTCATAAAATTATCAAACAATTTTTACGACCAATATTTTCAATTTATGGGATTAGAAAATAAATTATTGTTGATGGGTGTTGTATAAAATATATTATTTTGTTTATGATGATATTAACTGGTGGGGTCTAATAAAAATCAAAATCGTTAAAAATCTTTGGTCAGTTAATAGGTCCATTTAATATTGTTTTAATAAAAATATAAAATCGATATTCGATATAATTACCGCGGTTTTATACCAAATGAGGATTGTACACCAATTCTCAATATTAACCTAACATGTCCACGGCGTTCGCATACGTTTAATTTAAGATTAATATAATCGTTCTAATAAAACTAATTTTGATTTCAGAGGTTCCAAACTCTAAATAAAACGCTCAGCGAGGGAAGAACTCCGAGACACGTGTAAAATGGATATCGCACATTCGCACCACGCACACTGCAGTATTATTATATTGAATAAAATCTAAATTTCTGTATGGCGTAAAAATTCGACGATTAGGACGATAATTTATACCAAGACCTCTGACCTCGTTTATAGCACGCACTAAAATAACACTATAGATTATAGCGCTGTAAAATGGGTAAACATTTGCGATAGAATAATGGTGTTTGCATATACATAATAATATTGTGTCTGCAGTATTATTGGATGTGCAGCCCTTTATCTGTGCGAGCACCTTGTGGAGGATCTATCAGCAGCTGGTCTTGTCGTAGTTTAAACCAGTCATTAATATATATTTTTAATTGCGATATAGATATAATATGTCGAGGTGAACGTATCTGCAATCGGTATGAACGTCACATCCACCAAAAAAGTTGGCGTTTACTGCAGTATTTCGCACTGATTACGGATAACCACATCCGCCATCAGCATTTGGTGAATATATTGTCATGATGATAAATACAAAATACCAGTGTTCAGTAATATAAACATTATTTTATATTATTATATTTAAATACGAACAAAGTTAATTGTCAATCATAAATATTGTTATGTATACTTTAATGTTAGGTATTTGTCACAACGCGACATGAAATTTTGAGTTGGAAAGTACACCCAGCACTTTTGCAATTACATTTTTTTTTATGTACATTTAACTTTGCAATTACACCTCAGGAAACCTTGTCACGTCACTGATCGCATATCTTTTGTAATTCGTTGACCATGTGTGTTCGTCCTCTGTAGCTTAATTCGACACGAATATATATCTTAAAATGTAATTTTTCACATAATAATACCTATAAATGATTTTAGACTCATTTTCCTCTAATGAACAAATAATACGAGTTTGTTGCAAGACGTTATTTTTATGACATCATACCGTTTCAACCGTATAGCACATTTATCGTATTTTTCTTCATTCAAAAAACAGGAACTGTTTTCTCGTTTTTTATTAATTTTATTTTTATTTTCTATTGAATTAATATTTGTACGAAGTTAAGTCATACGAACATTGATAGAGTCATACACTTCCACAAAACATGTCTGCGTCACTGTATATAGAGATAATCAGAAAATAAAATCTATAGAATATAGATACCTATTGATTGTTGACATTCTCCAAGATATCGGTGGTCAACGTTAATTGTTATCGTTGAACAGTCATTGTAAACACTCCCCGCTGAGTATATTGTTTGCTTTTTGAGGAAATAAAAACATTTACCGAAAATGCCGCCGGATGTCGACATTTGCCAATTGTAATAATTCACTTCACTATGTGTATTATGTGTGTGTGTGTGTGTAGGTACCTATATCATATTATTATTTAGGTTTCGAAACTCACGACGATGTTTATTGTTTTTCTCAAAAGGATATTACATAGTAGGATACGTGCTGGAGCGCAGGATGCATATCGTACTATAGGTATGTGTACCTATATATACGAAACTGTATCGCGGGCGCGACCACTATATGCTACAAAATGGAACTTTGAACGCTGTACTCATAATACGCGATCGTTATCTTCGATCACGATTTTCCCAAGAGTTTTTTTATTTGCACAGTCGACTATATACGATCGACTTGATGTGCGCGTCGTCTACATTTTATTATGCAGTTTGCGAGTATATTGACAAACATCACGCGCGCCGTATTATTATCGCGGGTGGTAGGTACGCGCTGCGTTTTGTTCATATATGATAATATTATCGTCGTATATAACAATAAAACAAAATGTATAACAATAATATCGTGTCGAGTCGGTCACAAAATGTACTCTACACCGCATGGTTTTATCTGTATATAGCCCGTGAACCTTCCGGTTTAGTTCGAACAATTTCGTTCATTATATTATGTATCGCACTAAATAATAATAATAATAATAATAATAATAATAATATATACATTCAAAGAATACCCCGCGTGATTTATACGGTATAATATAATATTATCGAATATAATATAATACGACGGCGTCTTATAGTCGCTGCAGATATTTACATTTGGTTTTCATATATTATAATACAATCACTCGTCTTAGTCATCTCACGTGATATCTATATTGTAATAATAGTATTATTATATTATATTATTATACGATATACGCAATACGCGTATTATAGTGCACTATATTAAACGATCGCCAACGCTGTACAGAAATCGATTTGATATTTGATTAACAATTATTATACAACTGAATATGTATATAATTCGACCGAATGACATTTTATACCTACTCTCTTTGATAATCGCATGTATTATCGTTGTATCGTATATTTAATAATATAATATTATATCGGAGATCCCTTCGATCTATACATTTACAGTTTAAATTGTTAATTTCTTTTTTTTAGCTGATGCGTGACATTTAAAAATAATTGCTTTGATGACATATTATTTTTGGCGATATAGAGTTTAAATATGCTTAATAATTGCCTCGTAATGATCGAACTAATTAAAAC
Organism: Aphis gossypii; assembly: GCF_020184175.1. Taxonomy (NCBI): domain Eukaryota; kingdom Metazoa; phylum Arthropoda; class Insecta; order Hemiptera; family Aphididae; genus Aphis; species Aphis gossypii. The sequence goes on from NC_065533.1 coordinate 62,391,900, forward strand.
ATACTCGAAAATCACTGTACAGTACTAAATAATTAGTGTACTTAAATTTTATAATCAAATTTAAAGTTTTTGAACACGTTCGAAAAGAAATAAATATTTCGTCGACTACGCATTAACAACAAGTAGTAGGTTAGTATATATTATAATAGCAAGATTATTTTAATATGAAAAAAAAAACAGTAGGCATTGGGTGTATAATATAATAATACTCGACTATATAGTGTACATCGAATGAGCGTATTCAATATTTCTTAAATAGTTTGGTTCATAACTCACGTACCTTTGTAAATACCTATCATACAAATGCTAATTTTTGGTAGAATTCCGTTACGGGTGATTTCGAAAAGGAAACGATCTATTCTGGTAATAATAATAAAGGGGCAATTTGGTTAGCTACGCTGTAGTTATTGTATACATGAGAATACTTTACATAATATGCCAATCGTATCTACTAAAGTTATTATAAATCTGAAAACAGATTTGAATCTGCAATTAAGACTACTTGACATCAACTTTCCCACATATTTGATTTTATTACCTTAAATAAAAAAAAATAGAAATTAAAAACTGCCATATTTCAATTTTTCAATTAAAAATTATAATCCGAAATAAAGTAGATCTAACAACAAATTCAAATATTTTTCAGATTTCTAATCGCTTCAACAGATCAATCTGCATGTTTGTCAAAAAACACGTTTAAATTCCTATGTAGTTCTATGTGTATTAGACAGAAACGGCGAGTGTCGAATCATCTTAACAATAAGTGAATTAGATTTTTTTTAAACTCAGCTTAATAACTTAATATTTTTTTCCACATTCATCTTTAAGCTTAACGAGTTAAATTATTTATTTGTTAACCACTAACTTTTATAACTTAACGATATTGTGTTTACTTAACTGAAATCGATTTAATTATATCCTCATTAACTCTCCCGTCTTTTTACATAATGTTTAAATATGAGCGATATATTTTTTTCAACTCTATACATATAGTTATTCGGCGAGTTCATGCGATCCCAACGGCAGTTGCAAAACTTCAGACCGCGTCTCAATGACCATACACAATATAATATATGTCCAGGGGCACTCACACTCACACACACACCTGAACCCCTACACACTGCTGCACTATAATAATAATGCGATGGCTGCACGAAGTATTGTATGCGAATACACGTGCTTGTGTGTGTGTGTGACACAATTCGTAAAGTGCAGAATATCCGTTATTTTCGACACCGCACGTATGTGTGTATAATGTATATATAGGAGACGCGCACCGAGCCAGAGGGCGAGTCTCCCCGCGATCGCCGTACCCGTTTTTGCCCCCTAAAAACCTTGGCACCCTCGTTCGAAATTCTTTTGTAACCGGAACGGCCGCGCCGTCGTCGCGTCTGTGCCGCCGCGGGGTTATACAGACGGAGAGGGAAAAACGCACACACACACTGCTGCAAACACCGGTTCGTGTCCGGGATGTGAACAAAAAAAAAAAAAAAAATCGAGAATAGAAAAAAAAAACGAAAATAAAATCCGGCTGCACTATTGCCTAATTCGTTATTTTATGCCGGGCTTGTGCAAGACTTCCGACGGTGTATTTGTGTGATCCGCAAGCATCACGTGTGCGTATATATTATAAAATATGTGCAGGGGAGAGACAGAGCTGACACACACACACACACGCAGTGAAAAAACACAAATAATATTATACACGTCCCTGTTGAGATTTCTATCGTTATATCCGCGAATATATATGTATACATAATACATTACAATAATAGTAGGTACATGTTATGCGGTATGTGAGAGACATGCACTGCTATTTTTTTTATAGTAGGTAGGTATACAGGACAAGTGACCGGAGAGCTTTTCGTGATCATATTATGTTGAGAGATTATGCAAAGATACAGTTCCGATGTTACATTGTGCACTATATAATACTTGTTTAAAATCCGAGCCTATAATAATAAGCTTTACTTTTATAGCTAACTCGTACGCACAGTACCTGAATTGCTGTTTTTGTACATCACCTAACACGTCAATGTTACAATTTAGGCGGTTTTTGTTTGGAGATATTAGTTAATTTTTTTTCCATTAGTTGTTAAAAATTAAAAACAGTTATAATAGTATAATTAATTATACATTTGAGAACACTGATTTAAGTTTTTTGAATATTTGTTTTTATATATTTGTAAAATTAAAATAATATAACGGTACTAAATAACAACGACGATAACTTTACTATAGGTAGCCCGTAGCTATATTTTATATGTTTATTGACGATTTAACGTTTATTGTGGTTGTTGTATCTTCATGTGGTACATAATGACAATCTTACGATATAGTATAAAATATCGCTCTCAACATATTTGTTTATATATCATAAGGTACTTATAATTTATAGAGGAAGAACCAAGATCAAAATAATTTATTGTATTACTTAATAATAATACATGACTACATACTGAAGTTTTAAAAATGGTCTTATACACACGGACAAAGTCAAAAACATTTTATTTTCCTACGGTATTTTTCAATTACATATAACTATACCGTGTAGTGCACAATAAGCGTATAGCGACCAGTGATAATATTCATAATAAAAAATAAAATGTGTGTGGGTCACAAATGTATGAACACCATTAACCATATTATATTATATTGATAGTTTATAGCGCAAACAAGTGTGAAGAACACATTTATATATATTTTAAGAATTATATATATATATATATTTAAGGATTTATGGAAATGTAAAAAGAAATAATCACAGCGATAGCCGGCTAAGTATACGATGGAACGTCGATAACACGAAGGAATGCCTTATAGTTCCTGCATTTCAATGTATGATGTGTGGGATAAATTTTCTAGATAAGTCGAAGTCATTTCAATTGAATTTGGACTCATAACTTAAAATATTCGACATACGAATATTACTAAAACAATTTATATGTACATATGTAGGGACGTTTATCTACAACGATAACGTAGATATAAAATATGATGTTATATTATAATATTATAATATATGTATTATATGTACGTATAATAAAGCGTATGTGTTCATAAAAAAATGATAACTATAATCGTATACCGATTATCAATCTAATATTTACTTAATACTTAAAAGACAAGACTATAAATTCAACAGATTGACATTCAAGAGGAGTTGGATATTGATAACAAGTGATAAACGAGATGGTTTATAAATTAACGTAAATATATTCGAGAACAAACAAAAATAACTACCAAATAGGATTTTTTCTGAGCTCAACTTAATTAAAAATTTTACAGATAGATTCTAATAAACAATCAAAAATATCTAATTTAATCCGAAAATAGTGCTACTTATTACGTATTTATTATATTTTTTTATTACTTAGGTATTTTGTTATATATTTATTTTAACACAGTACCTATACTTGTTTTGAAGTTTTAATACATACTTAACATACATTATACCTGGTATAAGTAAATACATAAAATTATGAAATAAAATATTGTATAATAAATTATTTTCTATAACTCAAAATTTCTTTTATTACTTAACACTTGTGATAGTGTTACTATAGTTATATAGTACTTTTTACATGTCACTAAATTATAGTTATTTAATTAAATTTATAACAATTTATGGTAGTATTTTGAAGTAATTGTATATAAAGTTAAGAACTTTAGTCTTAAAGTTTAAAATCTTTATTTAATCGCAAACGTTAGTATACATCATCCATAACTAAAATAGTCAAATGATCTTATCACATGTCGGTATAATAAATAAGTACATAATATAGTGACTTTTGATCACAGCATAATAATATGATGTTACCAGCTCATTTATGCAATTATGCGTAAGAAATTACACGACCTGAAATTTTTATTAATTAATATTATAATATCAACAATTTTTTTTTTTTTTTTTTATAAAAATCGCTCTGAATACGTTTGTTCGTTTAACCAGTGAATCGTATAATATATAACACTGGACTAATAATGCATATTGTATACGCATTATATCATATTATTATTCTCAAATACATAGCGGGCGCACTATACCGTCGCCGTCGTGCAGGCAGACAGACAAGCCGGGCAGGTACTCGCACGGCACACGGCCTTTTAACACGATTCGTTTAACCACCGATGAAGGCAGACGAAAAAACGTTACACCGCTTCAACCAGTAGGTATATATAACAGTATAATTTATACACGCACACAAGCATACAACAAAATAACCGTTCGCTTTTTATGTAACCTGCAGGGATTTCACACGAGTGCCCTTTTGCGACGTGCAGTAATATATAATATATTATATTATTACACCATAACATTATACATATACGCTTTCGGATGACTACCGAGCCAAGTCTACGTTCCTCGCCGGTGTATTCGAAAACAATGAGCACTGCTGCTCCTGTTCCTGCTGCTGCTGCTGCTCCTGCAGCGGTCCCCTCATCTCGCGGTCCCCCAGGGAACTTGCGACCCCGAATAATAATTATTAAAGAACTGCAGCTGGGGTGCTGTGTAGTTGGCCGCGAAACAGGTAAGACCGGGAGAATTCAATTGGCGGGAATCTCGGGGGGTGAGTGCTTGGTAGATTTTTTGCCACCACTATGAAACTCGTTTTGGCGGGAGGACGAGCGTCATGGCTGTATACGGTGTACGTATATACTTACATATACCTATAGGGGAAAAGGGGAGATGTTCAATAGTGCACATGCCTCTATATGTATAGTATAATATATATTGTATACAATGATATTCTAACCGTCCGCGCGGCGCACATGTACCTACCTATTATTATTATTATTATTACTATTACTATTATTATAGTTAGTAGTGGTAGTATAGGTAGGTGCCTATAACATAATATAATGTTATACGGTGCTGCTGTTTGCTAGCTGCAGTGGAGTATGGCCAGTGAGTGATTCAAAAAGCAATTGTGTTGTGTGCCCGACCGTACATATATATATATATACCGAAATGACAAGGTGGTAAGAGAAAGGAAAGGTGGAAACTCGTACAGTACGCAGCGTGCGTTGTATATAGCATCGAATACAAACATCCGTTGGCTTAAGAGTACAATATCGTTTATGGCTTATCGTAATTATTGTGTTTTGGTGACAATAATATTATTATCGCACGTACGGTAAATCATTATTATTTATTTTTGTTTTTTTATTGTTGTAATTCTATATACCTATACGCGTTGTTTTATTAACGCCGTTACCGTTAATAATATATATAATACGAGATTTGCTTTTTGAATTTCGACAGATGAAACTACCGATGCATATATTCGACATCGAATTCTTTGCGTCACATTGTCTAAACGAAAGATGCAATGCTTTATAGATCTTACTAGTGTTTATGAAATACTTAACAGCGTTATTATATTTGAAAACAACTGTGTTTGCAAGAATCACAGATTAATCGTGACACAGATTATTTGATTATTTTAATATACCCACAAGTATATATTATAATATAATATTATGTACGATAACATAGTGTATAGGTCAATCAATTAAATTTTCTTTAACATACATATATAGCAGGTTGTAATGTCACTCACATCGGTGGTTAAGCCATAAGTTCAGAATTTATGTGGAACACCGCTCACTATCTAAAATTGTGGTTTACAAAATATGATTATATAATTTAATAATGTTATATATTATTACTGAAAATGTCAACTTATAATTTTCACTTTGACATATCGTACACCGAACACTGATGAGACGCAACAATAATATTCATTCAGAACCATTTCGTAGATAACGAATAATTATTTGTCGGCACTATTAAAATGTGTATCATAAAGTAAATCTGCTCTATAGCGCTCACACACTAATTCATTATACACGCGTATCTCTCCGAACTTAATTATTATTTATGAACAATTATTATAATAATGTTTCGGTAAATCTTTTAATGACTTGTTCAATAGTAATAAAATATCCAATGTTTATTTTACATATAATTGGTTATTATTTACATAGTTAATCGACAAGTGACGATATTCTTATGCTCGCTCGTTTAACAATCATTTACACACAGTATTACCGAATAATACTAATATTTTGTAGTTATAACCACTGCAAGTATAACGGCACTTTTGATACGAGTTTTTAATGCGTAAGGGTCAGTGGCTATAATCTATTATTTACGTATGAGAGGGAAGCGATCTAGCCGAATTGTATTGTTTTTGCAAATAATTTGGTAGCTCACGAAACTCGCAGGACCTCCCTGCAGAATAAAATTATGATAATATCGATAACATCGTATACATTCGTAACCAAATAATACAATAAATTATAATAATAAGTTCGCAAAGTATAATATTACGTAAACATACATATCTCTATCGAAGGAGTTTTTAAAACTTTTACCGTTATGGATTTTACACTGTCTAGTCCTCTACCACACACACACACACACACACACAAACACAAACATAATAATATACTAATATAAAAAACGATGATATTTCGTGTTTGTTTTTTTTTACTTTGCATTCACGTAATTAACAAGAGGGTAGGGCCCGAGACCAACCCCATTGCTATATTATATAATATGCGATGCACACTGCACAGCGTTACTGTGGTAGTTGAATACCTACTTACCTACCTTAAATCATAGTACGAAGTATTTTAATTTTCATTATAATATACTATTAAATAGATGTACACGCCTTGTAGGTTCACATCTATAATTATTCGTCTTAGACGAAATTGAAACCATCAGTGACGTGACGGTGGGAAGATAAGTAAAGTTCGAAGACAATATAATAATTGATAGGTATATTTTGAGAAATTTTTGAAAGCGTTTGGACGAAACCATCTCGTCAAATTTTATCAGATTTACGTTTTGTTATTGTTGACAAAACCGCAGCGTTGTAATTTTATTACGTCATTACTAATATATAATATAATATTATGTTGTATCCGACAATGCGGGCGAGTTGTTATTGTATTATTATGTATATATATATATATATGTATGTATGTAAAAATAATATACTATTTTATTGATGTTATCATTTTTATTATGACGATGCGAGTTGTTTAATCAAAAATATACATTTTTTATCGACTCTTTTACGAGTATACGGCTAACTCGTATAGTTGAAATTCAACAAATTTATGGTCCAATTGCTAGGATACCACAGACCTATTTGGGTACTTCACGGCTTCACGCATAAGAATTTAATTTTGTTTGTTTATTTGTTTTTTATAATACCGAATTGTAGAATTGTAAAATACATGTACAAAAAAATATTTTAAATTTCATCACTAATAAATAATAATTGCGTTTTTCAATCTTAAACTCGTATCGTCGATGAAAAAGTCAGCAAATAATACTGAAAGCTTTAATAAATTATTAGTATTTAATTGATTAACTGATTCATTAGGTTATTAAGTTACTTGATTGACTTTTAAAATGATATATAATATGTAAGTGTGTCAAACTCTTGTCAAATTCAAATCATTTGTTAAGATAACACTATTCAAAAGTTTAATTGTAATAATAAAATTGTCAGATAATATAATAAGTCAATACATTTTATAATTAAGTGTAATATGATTTTTTCTTTATAATTATAAATAGGTTGTAGTAATTTTTAAATCGATTTAAGTCGCGTTGGCGTAGATAATTTAATGAGTTTTGTCAAGCTTTGAGATTAAATCACGTATTAAACATTAATATTATTATAATATTATTTTTCATGTATTAACCGTACACATTTTCTCCAAAAATGAGATACTGTACTTTTCTACTATCCACTTTTCTCTCTTTCTCTCGCAAAAAAAATAAATCTAGATCATTTTGCTCGATTATAAATATAAGAAATGACCTAGGTATTATTTGAAATAGTTATTTACTATTCTCATAATAATTCAGTTATAAAAACTTCGATGTTAAGTAAAATATACAAATGATATTACATTATTTAATAATTACTGATATTAGGAGTATTATACTTATACATGAGAATATAAATCAAATGATTTATGTCATAACTTAATGCACAATACATAATTTCAATAATTGGAGAAAGATTCACGATACTATTCTAGTCCAAACTTTTTGTCTGAAAACGGAAGCACCTTTATTTCATTTTATTTATTTATTGTTATTACTATATATTTTTCTTTGAGGAAAATCGTCTCGCACTTCCGTTCTACCGTTGAACTTTACACCATTACGTTTCAAGTAATATAAGACCTCCATTATCCAAGCTGGCTAAGAACAACTAGTATAATACGTTAAATATAATATGTTACAATATTGCAGTGCAGCAGCGACCACTGACCCATTGGTGATTGTGATCAGTTGCAATAAAATAAAACAACAACGGATGTGTGCCATAACCATATACACAGTACACACGACACTCGAGTTTAATATTTATTATGGATATACTAGTTACAGCGGTGGCTTATAATAATAATAATAACAATAATATTGTACCTATATCGCATAATCCGATATCGATGAGTCATAAAGACTAAGATTTATATTATGCAATTGTCCATCTTCGGGAATTCGTAGAAAAAATAATAACGTAAACTTTGAACTGTACCAAAAAAAATGTTTGATAGCATACTAATTTCTATTCATGAACAATAATATCAACCACGTCATAATCTTAATATTTCCAAGAAGTGGATAGCATTGCGTAATATTTAGAACGAAAAGTTCTATAGAGTTATGAGTTTTCTGAAAGTATTACTGTAGCCCTTAGTTTTGCATCAATAGTATATCGTTAGACCGTTATCATGATATACTTTACCGTGATAGTTATTATTCTAATAAAATTAAAATTACTTCACTACTTTTCTATAAAACATAAAACTTTCAAGTTTCAATGTCTGAAACAATATCATTTTTGAAACTTACTATTTTTCTTTAGGAACGCGAGTAAAAAACTTTCCGGCTCTGGTTTGATCAAAAAACCAACACTTGTTTTGACTAATTAGGTACAAAACTATAAAAAATTATGTAATATATTAAAGATTACTGATTGTACGAGTATTGCACCATTCTGTCTATAAAAATACTTTAGTAAAACGTGAGGTTCAAATCTTTGTTATTACTGCCTACTCAAAATAAACACTTAAAAAGTTACGTATTTTATTGACATTCCTGCATTATAACTATCGGAGAATAAAATTAATTGTAACTCAGAGCTAGTCAAAACGATGCGTATTGTGTGGTATAGAAAGAGTTAATATTGTCAACTGTAAATTATAGTATGTTTACAATAAAGTAATTCACAACAAATTCCGTTAGCATAAAACGTATTAGTTGATCCCACACGATGTTGCCCAGAGTAGGAGTCGATAAAAAGTTCTTGTATCAGTATGAGCCCCTTTATAAGATGCGAATTTTTGAGAATCCTTTCTTAGCTATCTCATACAGGTCTGATGGCATACTTTGATTATGAATCAATAGTTTGGAACTTTTACTTTTACACATTACACAGATTCATAACATATTGTACTCAACGGGAACAGTAAAAGGCACGTTTAGTGTAACACAGTACGGATAATGCCATTTGCAATGAGTCGGAGTGAGCAGATTGTTTTTCGTAATATCGCAGGCACCCTGCGCTACAGACACACGTTCGCGTTTAGCACCGGCGTGAGAACGAAAATCACTTAGCAAAACAATAACCCGGGATAAAAAAAAAAAAATCCCAAAAACGCACTCGTTCGTCATCAGTACTTTGTAAAGGGTGACCGGAGGGGGTTGATAATGTATACAAGGCAGGCGTGGGCTGTATATATATGTACGAACGTGACCTCTCCGACAGTAACATATTATGTGTTATAGACCACGCGATTTTAAATAAACAAACCATGTTCACTGTAAATATAATAATTATATATATGAGACGAAACTATATTATTGTATAATACAAACACAGATACACGCGGGCGGTCTTAGTATGTACAGAGTATACGTCGCAGAACACACGAATATATGTGTGTAATAATAACAGCTCGTGCGCCGTAGACCATCGTTGGCGGCGGCGTCACAGTCATCCCCTATTATTCTATATAATAATAATATATCTGTTGTAAATCTGTGCTCGGGGTTGACACCGTGGTACAGCAGGGATATACAGCGGTACACAATACGGTTCCTATCTCACGGGCCGCTTAATAACAATGATGATTAATAACGATAATAATACCGTGGCGCGTGGGAATCGTACATTATTATTCGTATTGAATCTGGCGGCGGCGGCGGTGGTGGTGCGTGGCGACTATATATATATTGTTTCGTTTACCGACCACCACGATAAAAATAATAACAATACAATACCGAGGACGACGATAATATAAGTAAATCGTTGGAAATTAAATTGTCGCACCGACGACATCGGAGCGAGTGCGTGGGACGGTCGCACGCGGATAGAAAATTTCGCGCGCTTTTGTATCGTTATGGGTACCCGCTGCTGGTCCACACGCTACGTCCTTACTCCACGAATAGAGTGTACAATATAAGTAATAGTTTATAATACAATCGCAGTGCAGGGCGATTCGCGCAGACCGTGTACATCCCCGGTTTTAGTTTAATACCTAACGAATTTTTTCAAATTTCTGATTTTTGAAATTTTTTCAGTCTCAATATATACTTAAGGACCACATTTTCAAGTAATTAAATTTATGCACCGTGTCTATTTCAAATTCATTTATTCTGAAAATAAAGCCAATCGCCGTTTTTGTTTTATAAATTGTTAATCTATATGGTATTATTGACAATTACAATGTGCTTAAAGTTTATAATTCAAAGGAAAATTTATCGACAACCGTGACAACGAGTGTGGAAGTTATGAGGACTATGTCGATAACCGAGTAAGAACAATATCTATATATCTGTGCTTAATCGTCCGATTTTTTTTGTAATATTTTAGTTTTCAAGCGAGAAATGAGAACCATTAGTTTTAATACTTTCACGTATCTACATGTATCTTGCTTAGAAATTTTAACATCAAAAAACGTTAACTCTAAAGCACAGCTAGTCTATCGCATACATAATTTTCTTTCTTTTTAATTTGATAATAAGTCATTTCACTCTATAATATTCAAGCTAACAAGAGAAAATCGGTTCTACTGAACTGAAATTCGATATGTTTTACATTTGTAAGATGTACTTTTATAATTAAATATTTCGTTTATTTTTTAGTTATTTATGTAAGACTATTATTTTTAATTAAAATAAATTATACTTGGTATAAACGATTATTAATAACTCAAAATTGACTACTCGTTTGTATTTTAATTCGTATACACAAACATTTTCAAAGAAATTATCTGGTTAATAATAAAGGTACTTGTAAAAGGTTGTTTCACATTTGAAAAAATAATGAAATTCGTATCGCCATAGGACACTATCCATAAGCGTATTCAAGCCTGAATAATTTAAAACACGGTTCTTATAATATAAGTAACTATATTATACTCAAAAGTTAAAAGAATCAGTATTTGAGTAAATTCATTATTAAAGTGAAAAAAATGAGGGTGAGCATGTTTGGCGAATCACTGTGTGTACATAATGTAAATGGCTGCAGATTATTTCTCGTTCGTTTGACGATGACGGCGGCGGTGGCGGTGATAACAATATATAAAACGACATATTATTATAATAGTATATATAATATTGTATTGTGATTATGATAATGCGCCCACTGTGCCGCAGGTGGTGGTCGTGCGCCCGTGCCTGAGGTTCGTTCCAGTTCTGTTTTCCTGTATATTGTTGTATAATACACGACGACGTAATCGACATAATCGCATGCGACGAGTGCTTATTATTATTACGCCGGTGCGGCAGGGCTTTTGCCGGACGAAACGCCGAGATCGAACGACCGTGGGACCCGTTTATCCGGCGGCGCCGGTCATCCCGTCATAATAGTACAATAATAGTATAATATATTGTTACTATAATATACAACACAAAGCGTATGGTTTTAAACTGCGGGTGTAGTGTGAGAAACGATGGATTATGGTGTATGGTCTACTGCATGTATTGTGCACTAGTCAATAATATTATATTTAAATACATTTGGAAAAATCAAAGTGTCCCCATCATTCCCTTAAATATTATATATTGTTCATCGTATTGTTATGTTAGAGGAAAGAATTATACCTATATTAATATAATGAAAAAAAAAAAAAAACAAAAATTAAAATAGCAAGTTCTCATCGTGCAATACGCAAAACACACGGAAATAAAAATGTAGCATTATCAAATTATTTTATGTTATAAAAATATATTGTGCACAATTTTATTTGACAAGTGTTTTTATTTTAAAATTTTCGTTTCTTTCGCTCAGAATTTTTTTTCGTGTATCTACTACGATTGATTATTTAATTTATTTTTTTAAAACCCACTATACCAAAGAAATAATAGCTTTCTGATTTGTATCACTTATTTAAGTTAATTTTAAAACAACGGCTAGCAGTCAGTTGCTGTTTACAAAGTACTTCAAAGAAAATGATGTTTTTTTTTTTAGAGAAAATATTTACCAAAACAATATAATATAATATATTTTTGTTACATTTTCTGCAGTATTGATAGAAGAAAATATAATTATTTTTATTTTATTTTTTGAGAAGATAAACTTTCTGGAGGGGTTAACTCTCTTCCAACTCCTCTTCTTCTTTATTTCTACCGATGATAAGACGGTGTATAGGATATAATTGGATAAATAATTAGAAAACGAAAAAGTCGAGTATAGGAGCACGAAAGCTTATTAAAATATATTTGAGTAGATGAGACAGTTTCATCTGCAACAATAGAAGTTTGTAAAGAAAGGCATCATTTGCAAATTAACAATGGACAAGCTAAATTAAAAATGTTGCTGACTGTGAAATGATCGTTGACGTATAACGTATGTTAAGGACTCGAGAAGTAAAAAAAAGAAAAGAAAATATTGAAAAAAATACTTGTACAAATGGATAATAATTAATAGCTATATAGTTATAGTTAAAATGTTTATTTATCAGTGACGAATTTTAGCTATGCGTCTTTGTTTTCACTGCAGGCGTACAATTTCTACCTTATATACGTTATAATATTATAATGGGATATAGAATTTTGGTTATTTTTCGTTTTGTAAGGTCCGTGGGTCTGACCGAACATGGGATTGAAAAATATTTATAGGGCGAGCTGGCTGACCGAGCTTTGCGTAACGAAAAAAAAGCAATTATTCGGACCACGCCGGTTATCCAAAACGAAGCATATTTGGGCTAAGATAGATAGGAGGTAGGTTTATATTCAAAATATTATTATCATATCTCGGTCGGTCAGGATTAGATTTCATTATAATAAATATTCGATTGAAACAATTTGCGACCTTCCAAATGTACTAAACTGCGCCTTTAAATTATCCCTCAAATGCAATACGTTGAGTCTCCTAAATTCTCCCAGACATTCCATCCATACGTTATGTCTATCGTCTATTTCAGCTATTTTATGTGTAACATAACATTTCCTGTTATTATTTTATTAAATATTTAATAGTTATTGAATACGCCAATTATTTCGTTCTATTGGTAAAAGCTGAGTTATTTAAACTTAAGTTTCTGACGTAAAAAAGTGTATAATATTTTTTAATGTCTATTACCTACTATTTATAATGATTTTATATATACGTATAAAGTTAATTTAAATCTTTGTATGAACTATGTTTTAATACTTAAAAATCAGGAAATACCATTAAAATATTAAGCCTAAATTATTTTTTCCGTTGCACTGATCCCGCAAAACTCTACAGTGATTGCCGAAGACTTATATCTTGTTAGACGGTTATTCGTGGTATTTTGTCTTTAAATCTCAGAGAAACAATATATTATCGGACAATCTAAAAACTTCTAACATTAATCATTAGAACGGGCTTATTAACGGACATTCGTGAATTAAAAACCAAAAATCATTTTTTACATTTTTCATTGACCTTGCTGGAGTAAACCCGTGCATCGTGCACGGGTTGTTTGTATGATATTAAAATTTGTTCGTGCAGTAATTTGGGGACTAAATGCTCGGGCACTAATATTATATTGTACTAATTTCGAATATTATAATATTCTATACACAAGATTTAATTTTCATTTTAATCCCGAACCTCGTGATTGTGACGGGATATATAATGTTTATAGGTTAAGCTTGTCCCTGATTATACCTTAAGGCCGCGACGTGTTATTCGGGAGACCAAACGAATTATTGTTAACCATAGCGCGTGTAATTATTAATACCCGTCACGTAATCGTTTTCTTCGGTACGGCCTGCAGAGACAATAATTCCCATTCATTTATAATATAATCGGATGATTGTATGATCAACAACGCATCTTTTCACGTAAAGCTCGTTTTATAATTTTTCCGGGCCGCACAAAAGCGACATTGATGACGATTTGACGAGTTTAAATAAGATTTTCCGTGACCATTATAATAATATGGATATTCATTTATTGTGGCATTACAACACACTCGGACAGGTACATTTTTACCTTTAATGTGTTAGATATTATATTTTTATATAGAGTTCAACCTTTAGCCGCCGTATACAGGATAATTCATCAAGCATGATGAACAAAGTTTTTTAAAAAATTAAACAATGAATTTAGTAAAATTTCGATTTATGGAATTTTTAAATATACTTGAGCGTTAGACCGTATTTTAAAATTCTTGAACGTATATCCTATGGTGATATAAACTTTTGTTTTTCAAATTAGAATCCTTATTTTTTACCTAACATTTTTTTTATTCTTATTTACTACAAATCAGATTTGTACAGATATTTAAAGATTCTGTAAAATTGCTTAAAAAAAAAAGATAATAAATAATAGATTTAGTATCATCGAGTCTAATATTTATTATACTAATACTATTGGGAAATGTTTACAAATATTAGTTACTACAATAATTGTCAAATTACTGTGATCCCTTTTCCAAACTCACGGTTTTATTATTCTTAGTACACAAAGTTAAATAACTCAAAACTATTTTTTCGTATTTTTTTATTTTGTTACGTTTAAGTTTTTAGAAAAGTTAAGATTAAAGTATCTTTAGAAGAAATATGGGGTGGTTATTTAAAAAATAGAAGTTTGTATTTCCACTGAAAACTTTTTTAGTTATACGAAGAATCTCAAGAATTTAATTTATGGTATTTAAGTATATTAAAAAATTTCAAAAATCAGATTTTGAATTACTGCATTATTAAAAAAAAAAGGTTGAGCATGTTTTATTATTTCACAGTTGTCACGGATATAATTTAAGGTTTTTTAAGGTTGTTGAATTATTATTAGAACTTCGATGATTTATTAAAAGTTTGAATCCATCGTAATATCAATTTTATATTATTATGATAAATATATATACACATTTTATGGACAATGAATAATACTACTGAAGTAATATGTAAATATATAATATATCAGAATATACATTATAACATTAGATTAGACATAATGCATTTTGTTTTTTAAAGTGGGAATGCTTAGTAAACTCGTACTTACATTTATGTCAATGTGACTATGAAAAATAAAAAAAAATTGCGTATATTTTTAGATTAATACATTTTATAAGTTAGGTAAATATCTATTTAAATATTTTGAGACTAATCTTTCGTTTTGGTTTAGTTTCTTACAATAATTAGTAGGTAGTAGGTATATTATACTCACATTTGTTTACGGAACTATTAATAGCCGCATACATTAATTAATTATTGAATATACATTCGCGATAACAACGGTCATGGGATATTATAGAAAATGCATAGAATGTATGTGATTAAAAATAAAATAGTAAATAAATTGATTATAATGATCTACGCAGTACATTTATTGTAAACTATGGAGTTACTCCACAGTGTTGTTAAAGTGAAATAATAATTTATTTTCTATGCAATTTAAATTATAATTCATTTTAAAATAAACGAATAACAACTTACTCAATAACTGTAATTATTATTAATAAAAATATGACATCTGTAATAGAATTATAATGATCAATAGAATATTTTTAAGTAAAAAATCGAAAATTCATAAAGTTGTATATTAAGTTATAAATACGTAAGGTATGTATCTACAACCTATCTAATATATTTTGATACTACACATTATAATATAATGATAAAATACCTGATGTTTTATTCCCAACTACAAATTATTAATAACAGAACTGAAATATTTAAAAACGTAGAACGTACACATTTATAAAACTAAAAATAATAGTTTTACTAAACAGAATATTACCCACAATCATAAATGCATAATGATTTGCAAGTTCGATGTAAATCTCTTAACTTATGCGTTTCAAATATTGAATATCCTACATATAATTATGAGCTTGATTATCGGCATTTAAGTTTATGTTTTTTATTATTAATAATTTAGTAGGTAGTCATCACTAACTTTTCATCCTAATATATCAGGATAATCAACTTTTTAGTCATACTAAATAATATACTGATTTGAACTTTTGTCAATTTCACTATTTTTATGCAGGTAATCAAAAGGTTAGGCAAATTAAATTCGTGCAATAATTTCATTTTAATTCGATACAATTAATGATAAACATATTTTTTTACCGTGCTTATTAATGATTACAGTTGGGCCATGTCCATAATTCGTCATTATTACCATTATTTGTGTACAACTTACGCCAATTGCTTTGTCTTGTATAATAATGTAAGAATTATAATATTATATTATTATATTATTACTTATGATATATTATATTTATTTTTATTCTACAACATTAGGTAAGTATATAATTTTTGAGATTGGTAAACTTTTGACTTGTTTAGTTGCTCCTATAAATAAATACAAAACAAGAAATAAAACAATTTTCTTTAAATAGGGTGGATTTGTTAAATAAAATTTTTATATTATAGTCACCTCGGTTTTTTTTATTATACTTTTTGTTGAAGTTACTGTTTTTTTTTTATTATTACTGTTATCAATTATTCTCTTTTACAACTCGGTACTGCAGAGTGAAGTTGTATAAGATTGCCATTCCCGTTACCTTTGTATTGTACAATTTAACACCATAGTGTTGTAAATTGTAATAAGTTTATGTTTTGAAAACTCGCAAAAGCTCGAAAGATGTATTTTTAGTATTAAAAGATTATTAAGATTATTTTTTTATTTTATCAATTTGAAATAGCTTTGTGGTTTATAAGTACCTATATAAAATTGCATACTCATTACCTGCACAAATTATCAATACATATTGTTGGTTTGTTCGTTAACTTATATTATTATAATTAATATGGTATGTAGAGCACAATAAATTTATACAAATAGATAAAGTTTTATTTAACATGTACAAATATAATATATAATTTTATAATAATTACTCTGATAATTAGTTTAGTATTTAATTTCACGACTTATCGATATTTGAGTATTTGACTTATGTAACGGTATAAATAAGTTAATAATTTACTGCTAAAGATAATATTTTAAGAAATTATAAAATTTAACCTGGTATATCCATATTGTGAATAATAACTAAGTATCAACGTAACTGTGGGTATCTTGACTGCAGATTCCACGATCTATCTCAAGTACTATGAAAACAACGAATTTTCGTGTTGAGTAAATTTATGGTGATCGTACAAGTTATGATCCAACCTAATAAGATGTTGATGTAAAGAGGAGAACGATATAAGTAATATGGGTAATAGTTTGTAATAACGAGGGTATTGTGAGCTGAGCAGCAAATTATTGTATAAGATTAAAATTTAATATGAGTACAATAATACTTCTATGTTATACAAAGTTTCACGAATAATAAAAGAAAAAAATATAAAACAATTTTATAAATTTACTTGTGATTTGATTATGGTTCTCACGAATATTTTGTTAAATGGAAGATTATCTTTATATATGTACATTATATACATGTAATATGTAATATGTATATTGTACATATACTTCTTATGTTTAATTGTTATTGTTCCGTGATTTTATCATTTAAATGATCCAAATTCTTTTACAAATATGTTAAAAAGTTGTATTTATTAGTTATTACTATAGTTGTACTTTAAATTCCAGATGTTGATTTAATGTATACTTTACATGTTAATGGAGTCACACTTTTAATAAGCCTAAAATATTAAGTAATTTGGTTTTAGACGCATATCCAGAAATTTGTTTATGGAGCGGAAGGTATAGTCTAATTGACAATAATTTATTTTATCTCCACTTTATCTTAACTTACAAATTACTATAGTCTATAGTTGTTACTTCATAAACAACAGATTAATTATAAGTTATACATGTTTTATGTAGCCTATATAAGTAATAAGTTGGCAAGTTTATGTAATGAAGACAAATTTATTTAGTCGATAATATTAGAGCAGCGTATTTTATAAAATAGGTAATATATAGTCATATTTTACACTTAGCGAGGAGGTTTACGGGACCTGAAAATACACCCTTTGACGTATAACGTTCCTGTCAACATTTTAATGCTTTATTCTGCCAGTTCACCTATTAGAAAATTTCATGTTTTCATTTACATATTTGTATATTTTCGATAATAATTTAATTTCTATTCATTTCTAACTTTATATATTGAATTTTCATATATGTTCATATAAATTAATAAGAATGAAACTGTATTATAGACAAAATATTTTTTATATTGCCATAGACATCTTATCAATCACAAAATATTTTAATGGGGTGATCTAGAGAGCTTATATAATATATATATTACATAGGCTCTCTAGGGTGATCCATTTAACGTATTCTCAGATTCACTCCTATTAACGTATACTTTTATGTACACATATACCAATAGTGTATTTATCATATGGCTAAAAGTTTAATTTCCTGGTGTTATGTGATAACTTAAATAATTTTATAACATTTAAATTATTTAAATTATTTACTTATGTAAATAATAATACAATATTTTTTCTAAGAATATAAAAATATATAAGAATTATAACTTTACCGTAGCTGGAAATGGGAATCATACCTTTTTTCCTTTTTTTAAATTGGCGGAAATGGGTGATGACAGAAATGGGTCATCGCCCTCTTGCATACTGCATTAATCTGATGTTCTAAGAGTTGTTGTCTGACAATTGAAAGGGATGATATTAGCCTTATTATCTTGTGTTTGCTATTAAACCTTTGGATTTTATCAATTGTTATTTTTGCAATATATGCAGCAGGTAGTGTTATCGAACGATTAAGAACGTTTTATACCTTTTTGGACAAACGATTGAGAACACTTAAAATTAACAAAGAACTCATTTCCTGCTTTCCCAAAAACGATTTAGAATGAATTTACGAGCAGTGTTTGGTGTTGGTATTTGCCAAATAATTCAATTGGATATCGAGTTCAGCATGTTGAATTATTTTAAACTGAATATTTAAGTTTTAGTAATGAACAATAGTAATAATAATAATATATACCTAGTATATACTGTTAAAATAAATTATAATAATTCATGTGTATGTATATATATTATATATATACATTATACACACATTAAAATGTGTGATAAAATGTTCAGTCGTTCACAGTAATAAACTATAATAAATATAATCTTATAAAAATACATATACATAAATAATATATAAATAATGGGTTGATAAAATAAAAATAATAAAAATTGTTATAGTTAATCCATATGTCAATTCTTTGATGGCGTTAACCAACGCATTATATATTCTTTAATAAATTAACAGACTATTGAATCATATATTATTATCTTTATTTTTAACGTTCGCTATATTGTAGTTTTATTTTTTCATTAATAATTTTTTTTTATTTTGTCTAACCGGAGTTCATTTCTCTAAAAATACATCTTCGTTATTTTCATTACTTGAAAATTAAAACGGACAAACTACCATTTAAGTAACTTGAATCGTAACCTTAGGTAATCAAAGTTTAAACTGTTTGTTTACATTTTGAAATAGATTAATTTCTCTATTTATATGGATAGTACTAAATATTACATGTACTAAATCGTTCGAAAAAAAAATATTAAGTATTATGGTTTTGTATTTTTGTGTAACGTACTGTATAGTTGAAGTTTTACTGATTTATCACTTTATCAATTTTAATAATTTTTGAAAAACATATAAACATAATTATTACTATAAATTATAATACCTATGTTATACATAAAAAACTACTATTTAATATTTTATATATCTGTATATATAAATATACAGATGTAAAGTTACTGTTGCAGTAGTATAGTAAATAAATACGCAGAGTATATATATTCTAATATATTATATACATAATTAATACATAAGTTGATATATCGAAAATTTCAGAGGCAAATAATAATAATAATAATAATAATAATATAATGATAATGATAATAATAATGATAATTTTACAAGATTAACTAATCAAAATTTTTATAAAATAGTAAAAAATATTTACAATTTTATAAATATATTACTTTTCTATAGTATACTTACCAATTTTTAACTAAATTATTATTATATGTCACATAAATACACGATAGAATGCAATTCTCTACTTCGCTGTATAGAACGTGTTTTCTGACACGAAACGTTTACGTGAAATCTATACTGCAAGGAACTTGATATTCAACATGTCTAAAATAACAGAATAATATGACGTACTAAAGTATCCATTTCCCAATCGATAATGGACTAATGACTGTAATATATTATATATGATATGTGGAGCACTTTTGTAGCGTTGTAAGGTATTTTCGAAAAAAAAATATATATATAACGAAATAAAATCAATATTATATATTATTATAGATAGATCCACATCGTCCTACTTAGAAATTAAAAAGAAAATATATTGTTTATGAATATTTTTAAACTCAAATTTATTTGGCGTGAGTACATTTTAGAATGTTTCGATTTAATATAATATGTATATTGTTTAACCACTTTTTGTATTAAAAAATGTATATGAAAAAAATTCTAAATAGTAATTATTTTGTTCACTTAAAATTAAAAAATAATAAACCTGTAAGCGTACAATATTATTATACATCATGCTAGTGAAACTTTATGTTAAATCGATGTTGCTAAAAAGGAGTATTTTTGAATATTTTATAAGTCACGTAGACTGAAATCCCATGAAATCGAGTAAAGCGTATAAAGTATAGGGTTTTTTTTGTCAAACATTTTTCAGCTACATTATAATTATTTTCTTCCAGAAAATTATATGAAAAGGAACTTTTTCAACCGCTAAGACAATATTATAACGTATACTATACGTATACAGCTTTAGTAGCTATAGAGGTTTCCCAAATAATAAATCAATAAAACAAATTATTCAAAGTTTACTTAATAAAAGTTAAAACACTGCGGGGCTTTTACTTTCTATAAACAACAAATATAATATAATATTTATAATATTATAAATGAACATTTTTAGGATCAAAAGTGTATTCAGAACCTTTTTAATAATTATTAAAGTGTATATTATATTCTATTAAAAATAAACAAATTATTACCTCGAACATTTTAGAAAAACAGTTTTAACACATTAAAGTATATTATAAAATGTTTGATAATATTATAATCGAGTTACTTCAAACTTTTCTATTGTTCTTATACATATAAACAATTTTGATAATATTGTTGACGCAGCCCACGACTATAATTTCACAGGTATAATATGTTATTAGCCTATATGTACGAATTAAAAAAATTTTGACTTCACCTATATGATGTTATTACCGTAGTATTATTTTTTAGTTATCATGAATTCTGTATTATTAAGTGATAAGTAATTATCAAAATAAATAAACATGATTTTTTTTAAGAATTATTATATTACACATTATGATAATTTTATCATCACAATGCGAACTGTGGAATAATGTAACTTTAATACGATGTACAATAATGGACAACAGAGAGTGATTGTCTATCCTTGAATTATTACCCTCCATCTGCAGTATACACTATACATTTTAAGTATTTTATTTTATTTATTTTTAAGTCAAGATGAACAATAGAGGGACAGTTGACCAATGAAACATTTTAAGTAATATATGTACTTGTATTGTGTATTTTGTGGCAGACGCTTTTTATTTTGTTTTGTATAAGCTTTGTTACGTATAGATTACACAGTTTTGTGATATAATATGAAAAATATTAAGTTCAAGTATTAAAAAAATTTTTCGAAAAATATTCAACAAAAAAGTTGAAAATATGAATAAAATAAAATTAATATACATTAAATGAACAAAAGTAGAAGATAATATTTAGCATGGCAACGTGTTACAAGTTGTTATAATGGTAGGCGAAGAAAATCTAATAATATTGCCCTAATGTCAAAAATTATTACTCTATTACAAAAAAATAATTAAAGTTATTACAGAAATGCCATTTCAGTATAGGTCACGAAGTTGGTAAACATACAATGTTATCTGAACAAAAAAAAGTTATGACAAGCAATTAAGCATCGTTAAGTATATTTATTTTTAAGTAATTTTATCAACATTTTCGTTCTTATATATATTTTGTAAGTCTTATCGCTATAAGAGCACTTATTTAAATTATGAAATAAAAATTATTTAAGTATTAAAAACATTTAAATGTTATTATACAATATTATTCATGGCTTATATTATATGTATATAATGTTTGTAATTATAGTATAGAGCAGAGGCGGTCAAACAGTCGATCGCGATCGACCGGTCGATCTCGGACAATTTCAAAGTCGATCATGTTAGAATTTATTTTTAGGACCACGCTCTCTAAATGATTCTTAATAATTATAGTTATTCAATAATAAAAAAAAAATTACGGAAGTCGATTTTCAAAGGTGAAGTATATTTTTAGTAGATAGTGACCGAAAAAAGTTTGGACACTCCTGGTATATAGAATACTAGCTGTATTATATTCGACTTCACCCGGGTTAACATTATTTTATTTCTCTATCTTTTTCCATTTTACTTATTCTAAGCACTGTGACCAAATTACAATAAATTATTTTATAATTTTCTACTTTTTAATCCTGTACATATTTTTGACGTAAACACAAAAGACTACAGAAAAATTTAACTCGTAGGTATTACTAAAAAAAATTCTTTTGAATTAATATTTTTTAACAAAACCAAAACACAATGTTTAACCGATCGTACTGTAGACAATCTTAAGCCTGTGTAAAAATAAGAAGAACAATTAAGTTAATATTATATACGAGTAATTTGATATTTATAAAAGATGTTGAACAAAAAACTAAGGTCGGAAGAAATTTTAACCGCATTTGATGCAATTATAGTATCAACCTATTTTTTATCTAGACAAGTCTCAGAACTGATTATTATATGTACATCGTATTAGCTACAACCTCTGTATTAACCTTTGTTATTAAAGGTTTATAAAGGTGTTTTAATTTTTAAAATATTGACTACCTACATTTTATTTCGTAACGTTTACGATTTCAACCACGCTATGTAACACGCGTAATAATATTGAACTATTTACGATGCGTGGCGCAGGTGACATAATAATTTAGAGACATAGAAACTCTTTATAACAATTTAATTTTATTAAAAAAACGTGCGTTTATTTTTATACTTTTAGTATTCTCAAAAACACTAACCCCGCGGAAGTCGTTACGCGATTTAAAGGATGGATGAAGAGATTAGGTAGTATATTAAGGACGATTTGGTTTGTTTCCGTTGTATTGAGCACGTGAGCTTAAAATTAGCAGTGTTACTAATAATATAGCATCTATATAGAAAATAAGAAGAGACGAAAAATTAGAAAAATATTTAATGAATAAAAGTAGCAGTTGACGTGTACATGATTTCAGGAAATCGTTACTTTATTAGATATTATGTGACTATGAATATAAGTTATTATATTTATCTCAATTCAAAAAACAATATCTTCACATTTATTAAAATTCAGCAGAGATATCTAATTTAAAGAGCTTATAGATGTAAAATAAATTTGTAATATATTCAGACATGCTGGAAGGTTTTGCGTGTAATATGTGTTAAATTATTGTACCCACCGCAGCACAAAAGTGTTCGGATTTTATTGTTAAAATTCAACTAATTACCTAACCTATTTTATTCACGGTAATAATTATTAGTATCATAATTATTTTAAATAGTGTATGTCTCGTGTATTAGTGTATAACACGTATTGTACAAAACAATAAAGAGTAATATGAATAATTATTAAGAAAATAGCCTTTACCGATGAAGCAATGTTAAAAATAAATAAATACTAGATACTTGCTGCCGCATATTATTTAAAAATAATATACATATATCTGGATTCTTAAATAGAATTAATTGGCGTAACATATTATGTCTTATTGACAATTGTTATTTGAAAAAACCTACCGTCCGTATTTTCAATAAAAATATGTATTTCATAATAAATTTGGGTTTTTGGTGATTATGGTATATTCAATTTTTAGATTTTAAACGTTCAATCAAAAAATACGTTTACAAATACATTATAATACATTATAATGTATACTCATTTATTTATGGACCTTATACTTTGAGTTATATTAGGTCTATACAACTATGCATATATCTAATTTAACTTATCTTTATCATTGTAAATAAGTGCATTTAGAGACCGGTATTTGTCAATCATTTAAAAAAACCGTTATTTTTTTGTTCTCCGTAGGGAAAAAATCACTCATTACATCCCTTCTAATGTATTGTACAAACGTAAAAATTGCCATTGTCAAAGAAAAAAATGTGTGTTATGCCTCACATGATAAAGATCACGACGTCCACGATTTGAAGAACTCCGATGTAATATAAACGATAACAATTTAGTTTTAAGTCTGCTATAATGTTGCATTTAAGTAATTAAACAATACATGTAGGTATGAAGAGGTAAATAATAGTAATAACAATGACACTTTATTTTATATAATATCATTATATATAATAGTAGCGGTAATAATCAAACTTCAGAGCGTCCTTTCCTATGATCATAAGAAATAGAATAAAAATAAATAAAAACGAGAAAACTCCATTAGAGTTAAAAAAAACTGCTACGATATGGAAAAAAAATCCTTTTTCATGTCTTCATTCATTTTTTTTCTTCCTAGTTTACTTTTATAAAAGCTGATTTTTTTTATCGAATTCAAAAGGTATATTTTCTCTACTTGTATAATACAATAGGTTTATATATTATATAGTATATCGCCTTTAATCCTATTTAACAGTCAAATATAGAATAGATGCAAACACTAACGCTCTTAGTCTAATACAAAATATTTTCAGGCATGAAATTATCAAGAATATCGAATAAGTCCTGAACTTGCTATAATATTTTTTATAAAATAGGTAGGTTAGAGTGTTAGACTTACTACGGTATTCTACGACTTAACAACTTAACACTACATAAAGTTTGTTAAAGGTTATCATGTAGCGTTAAATTTTATCTTTCTCATGGGCGACTATCGTTCAGATTTTTTTGACCTAGATTTTAATTCTTTGGGTTTGTAATCATAAGTATTATCGATGCTTATCATAATATTATTTAGTATAATATTATTATACACTATAACCAGGGTCTGTGTAATTTTGGTTTCAAACATTACTTTATTAATTATTTCAATGGTTTTTTTTTTGTATATTTACTAATTTGAGATAATGCAGATGATGCCGCTGACAAAAAAAAAAAAAACAATTTTTTTTTAAGCTATATGTTATGCACTGTTTTAAAAGAATTTTATATTCAGCTCGAAAAAAAGGATAAAATTGTATAATATATAAGTGTTAAACTTTAAAATTTTCAACGGCAAATATTATTTTATTTTTTGTTTTTCGAGTTTACAAGGAAGGGTACCATACTGAGATTGATTTTAATGTTTATTAATTATTTTTATGTTTTTTGAGTGCTTATTTTATTATGATTATAATGCAAATTTGAGTTATTTTAGCACTTTTTCAATGAGTTATCCCAAACCCTGATTAAAATAACACATTAGTATATTATGTGTATAGTTACCTAGAAGAATATAAAACAGTCAATAAAAAAAATCGATAAATTTAATGGTTTATTAAATATATTAATTTAACTGAGTAAATCGGATTAGTTCACAGTTGATTAATATAACAAAATATGTTAAGCGATAAATTGTGATTTTTTTTTAAATCCTTCCATTGCTAATCTATTATACTTAATAATACCTATAATGTTGATGTTATTTCGATCACAAAAAACACGAGAGACGGTATTCGTGCACTCCACAGATAAACGCGAACATGTTTTTTTTTAATGTGTATGATGTGTATAAGATACATGCAGGGTGTATGCAGGGTATATATATATATAATATACACAAAAGTATATACGCTTGCCCGACGTAGGGGATAGCAAATACTGACAAAATCTAATTTATCTGATTTGGTTTTTTTCAAACTATACATGTAATCTTAACAAAAAAACAATATTATACTAATCACAGACACAATATAAATGTCAAGTA
The DNA here is from genome assembly GCF_020184175.1 of Aphis gossypii. NCBI lineage: Eukaryota > Metazoa > Arthropoda > Insecta > Hemiptera > Aphididae > Aphis > Aphis gossypii. The sequence continues at coordinate 62,418,348 of NC_065533.1, forward strand.
CTTTTTACGAGCAAAACAACCGGTGTGTATGCTATTTTTTAGATTGATTTTTATGTTTATTTCATAATAGTTTCCAAGTGTCTGTTTGACAGTGTTTAAAATTGAAATTTGAATTAGTGTTTAAAAGTTTATTTTGGCGATTTCGAACGTCTTCTATAAGTTTTGAATTCTGATTGAAATGACGCATCGGAGTACATCGTCGATAAAATATCTCTAAACAGCTTAATTCGCGACGCCGCTATGACGCGATAAGAGTAACGCGTCTACGAGACCGGATAAACTCGCTAAAACATTTGCATACTGCAGCTATAATAGTATAATATAATAAAGTACGTTTAGCGATCGTTTGGACTGTGATTTTTTTTTCAAACCCTTTGATCGTCGTTTATGTATTATTATTATTATTATAATTATTGTTGTACCTATAGGTAATAATATAATATAATGATATCGCGTACAGACGTTATCGCGGTCACAAAAAACACCGAGAGACTTGTGCACTGCGCGCACACACGCGACCATTTATTTTATTTTTTTATTGTCTGTGCGCGTGTTTTTAACGCACATAACCATATATACCCATTGTATGTACCCGCGTATTGTGCACTTATATATATACATACCATTTACGTTTATGTATATATGTTATATACATAATAGTATATACGGACGCGCGCCCGACGTGTGTGCATACGTATTATAATACAGTATTATGTGCCGGGCGCGCGCGCGAGCGTTTATGCGGCCGTTGTGTTTTTCAAGAGCGTCCAGGTGAAAACGGGACGCACCTCCTCCTCGTAGCTGCAGCCCTCCGCGCGACCCACACCGCCGACGCCCGTCACACCCGTCGACCCCGCGCACGCTTTCCGCCGAGATTTCCGCCGCCGCCGACGACGATGACGACGACGACTATGCTTACAGTCTACGCGGCGGTGGCACACACGCGTGCCACGTGCCCTCGCGTAGTCGTGACATATGCTCGCGGCGGATACATTTATAAAAATAACGTTTTTCAGCTGCCGCGACGTTATTATTATTGTCAACTGTAATACAATATTTTCTATCCTTTGTGATTTTTTTTTGTCCTTTGGCACCCCTCCCGCGCGTCCTCTTCCCTTATGCTCGCGATCCTATATATATAATAATATGTATATTGTATATATGTATCCGCGCTTAAGTGCGCACACCCCTACGACCGCACGTATATATCATGTACTATGTATATGTACATCATCACCTCCATATAATACATCCACCTATTATATACACACATATGCAAAGGTGTGCATCGACTATATAAAACAGTCGAAAAATTTATTAATTTTTAAATTTTCGACTTGTTTAAAATGGGCCGTCCTGTGAATTATCCTTTGTCTTGATAATCATATGCCCGCGTGTTGACAAACTTCGATTGCTTTTAGTCCCGCGTTAACTCCATATTATTATACTTTTAATAGATATATGGGCAAAATAAAAAACCTGTACATGAAAAAACAAATAACCTAACCTAACCTAACCGGGTTGTAAATAACAGTTTTTGATGAGCATCGTTGAAACAGTTGTCAGAAATAAGCACAAGTGGTGTTATACATTGTGTTTTTTTATTGCGTAATTGTATTGACCCCCAATGCAAGAGCCTTTACTACATAATATAACAGACAAACATTATTTCCAAAATGTCGTTAAAAATATAAGAATTACTTTTTACAAACATTTTTTTTTAGTGTTAAGCAAAATCATTTATCGTTTATTTTTTATAAATACTGTCACCAACTTAACTAAATTGTGTGTTCACTTGACTTGACTTGAGTCGATTATTTTCCATTAACTTGTCTACCTCTGTACTAAAATTAGTAGACTGGTCACCAAAACACCTAAGTGAAACAATATAATATAGGCAATTTTGTTAAAATCAAATATTTTATGTTTATACATTTTCAATTATAACTAAGAAATTACCTTGATGTTTACTATATACACTAGCCAGTTTTTGGCGAGGCCCAGAACTTAGATACCTACCCCCTTACGATCAAATAAATATTTCTGAAATGGCGCACTTATATTTTCAGAAAACCTGTACAGCTTTTTAGTTTCGTGTACATAGTCTTACCATAAAAGTGGGTTAACGATCTACTTTAATAAGTGCAGTTAGTTGGTGTCGAGTGCAGCTATAGTTGTCGATTATATATATATAGATCATTGCAGTAATGAATGTGTTAAATCTATATGAAAAAGTATTATTGTGTACGATGGAAAATGATTTTAGTCATCCGAAAAATTGCCTTAACAATAATATTAAAAAGTTAACAAGTAATTACTGAGAAATGTCCCATTTTTTGACTTGTCGACGCAAATGCAGGCTATAGATTCTACATGCCTGAACACAAACCTGCCTCAAAGTCGACGATCGGACGAGTGTCTTTTCTATACGTTTTTTTTAAAATCAATACATTCATCGTTCCACACGAAATGTGAACAGTAGTCATTGTCTTGTAAATAATAAATGTATACGCTATAGGCTCGACAGTTATTCTCGCACCGGGCCTTGCAGGCCGGTATTATAGATGATGCCTAACCGATTTCATTGATTTTTAAGTCGTGCTACTCCCGCACACACACCCCACATACTCTCGACGAGACGTACCAAGACGTTATAATATAGTACAATAAATGGCATTACCTACAACATAACAGTACGTACCTACAATAATATATGTGGAACGAGCAGCGGCAGCGGTGGTGCAGCAGGTCCGCCTTTGTTTCGCTTTCACCGGACGAACCGCTCTGCGTTCGCCCCTCGTGGGCTGCTGGCTCGAGACGCGCGCGCCGAGTGCAGCAGGCCGCGTTTTGTATACACATAATAATATATTATATTATGTGCGCGTCGTTTATAACAATATAATATAATATTGTATAGTATGATGTATTATAATAATATATGTTATGCGTTGTTTAGTTTTTTTTTTTTTTTTACTTATATCAGTGCGCGCGGTTGCGTGTGTGATGGTAGGTATATTGTGCACGTACGCGCGTATCGATGTGTATGTATAACTACCTGCGAAAAACTGCTAACGTAATAATAATAAAAGATTATATATGGTCGAACTTGGTTAACTGACAAAAAAAATTCGAGTTATTCGAGAAAATAAAAAATAAAAGTACAAAATTAAAAAGACTTATTAAAGACCGTATTTTTAAATTCATGAGACTTTTTATGCAGGTGACTTTTTTATTGTACTGTTAATTGTTTAAATTTTAATGGATATTTTTATTGAACATTTTTACGTGCCCAATCAAAAGTGCAGTGTACTAATAGTTTGTCATTGTGATTAAAATATTTATACTAAATCCTTAAAAATGTTTTTACAAAAATATAAATTAATGTACCTAATACTGAATTTAGTATTTATTATACTTGGATCAATTAAAACAATTTAAAATGTTAATAGTTTAAAAAAATTATGAAAATTTTCATATTACTATAGTCCTTTATTTTTTCATTATTAAAATATTTGTTAATATTTGTTAATATTTTTTTAAATAATTGTTTTATCTTTGGTTACAAAAAGTTGGTATATTGTCTTTAATCGCACAATCGTTTTAAATCGTATGCTATAATAAAATTCATCTTTGAATTCAAGTTTTATACACCCATTACCATGACATAACTCAATGACGAAGTACACTCTACACTTACTGTACAGCATAGTTGTTATTTTCTCACTCAAGAAGTCATTCCCTTTGAAATTCATCGTAAACTTGTCCAGGCATATAGACTAGACGTTGTGAACTGCCAAAACGTCGCCAAATGGTTACGATAATTTTGAGAAGGAAGAAGGTGTGTGAGCGATGAGGAGAGGAGCGACTGGCCGTCTGTGGTGACCAAAGAGATTTTGTCCAAAAGGTCGAACAATTCGTCCGTGAAGATCGTCGTTCGACTCTCGATGAATTTCTTGAGAAGTGTCCAGGTGTTTCTCGATCTGTTCTGCATGAATCACGCTTCTTACTTCACACTTTAAATAAGGCATGTCGTGACAAGTTTCGGTAATGCTAATGTCCGAAAAAACATTCCCTGTTTCCATGGTGAGGGGCTTGTATCTTTACTTTTCGGACGTCCCACGTACTTCATACTTGACGGATTTTTTTAAGTTTAATAGTCAAAATCACCGTTTCTTAAACTATGAGTCGCTACCTACTGGGGGGGGGAGGGGGTCGCAAAAAGTTTTTTTTAACTATACAGATTGTAAGAAATTTATGTTTTTTTTTTTAAAGATTGTATTGACTATATAGACTATAGAATTGTAGAAGTATATGGGGTCGCGATAAATTTTTGGAAGAAAATTTGGGCCACGGTCCTAAAAAAAATGAGAACCACTGGTGTATATGTTATATAATATATGATATCTAGTCAGCGAATTACTACACTGTTTAACTATTTTAGGTATTAAAGTACTTAATATGATAAAGAAGTTAGTAAAACACTAAAACATAATAATGTTATCCTTTGTTTATCTATAAAATATAATTATATTGTACTTAGGTACTGGCTATTTATTATCCAGTAAATCTGGATATTTATAAATAGGACTTGGCGGAATTTGTGCAGCAGTGCATAAAATCACTTATGATTTGTATAATAAAAATAAAATACTGATAAATACAAAAATGATATTATATTATTATATGTATAAGTAGAGCATTAATTTATATAGTTAAAATGTTAAAGTGTGTAATTATTTTTAAAAAACTGTGTTAGTCAATTTTCTGATCAACTTAAGAACTTAACTAGCTTAATTTTTTCTTTTTTTAATATTTTCTTTTATCTATGTTTTTTAATAAAATAATATTATAATAATATTCAGATTGGCACAAGATACTTTCCTTGTGATCCGCAGTCTTTTAAACTGAGATAAAATAATATATTTTTCTATGCGTAATATTAACTTTAAAACTAACGAGTTAAATTTAGTTTTGAATTAATTTCCATTATCACACCAAATCTTTTATAGTTTAACATCGTATGATGCCCGCGGTATACCCGTAGAACTTTAACTTTTTCTTCGCAAATTATGATGAAATTCTTTTGAACTCTTACTACACGTTTCTGCATTTGATCGCGTAAAAGCGTGATTTAATTATAATATAATTATTATTTTATAGAACCATAATGCGTCATCCACAGACACAATGAAGAATGCCTATTTATGTCGCTAACACTATATTATATAGATACCGTGGTCTGAAGAAGTAGATATATCTTCTGTCTCTCTACAAAGGTACCTTATTTGCTCATGTTTAAAATGTATGTAGTAATACAATACGCTCAGTTTCTTTGGTTATGAACGATAAGAAGAATGGCATATCCATTCTTTATTACCTATAATATGCTCGTTGCACTATAATATATTATACTGCATTATAACAAAATCAATTGGTGGATTAAATAACATATACTTATTAGAAAATCGTTGCCAAATAATTTAAAACCACGAAAAATAAATCTATTCGAAAATATCTACTATAGTTTCTTTTTCTTTTTATTATTACTGCAGCAGTCCATTAAAAGTAAACTCAAAGGAGCAAATTTAATGTAAATTTCCATACGGTATATAACAGCGGTTCTCAACCTTTTTTCATTTACGTACCCCTTGACTTCTCTAACCACCACTTCACGTACCCCAAATATAAATTTATAATATAAATAAACGAAAAATAATTTTTTCGCGTACCCCTTGAGATCATGTGACGTATCCCTAAGGATACGCGTATCTCAGGTTGGGAACCGTTGGTATATAATATAGTTCCGTGAAAATCATTCACATAAAAGTTCTAAAACGAATAAAAATAAACTTTTAAATATGTTAATTCTTCCAATCAAAAATATATTCCTACACGAAATTTACAAAGTTCATTAATTATATTTTTGAATAAATCTATTAAATAATTTTAAATAAACCTAGACTTTACTTAATAAATTTACTTCATTCTAAACGTAAAGTTAAAAATTATCAACTTTAAAGAGATTAGGTTTAATTTTAAGTAAAATAATAAAGAAACAAGAAAAAATCTAATATTAAATTGTTTTTATAATCTACTACTTTTAGTAAAAGTAATCCAGTTAATGGAGGTAGGTAAGTGTAATATAATTTTTTAGATTTTTAGAATTGAATATTCTAAAATTTAAATTGGTTTAATAAAACGAACACTCTTTTTAGCAAATGCTTTAAAAAGAAAACCAAAATTTAACATTTTTATCTTATTATTATTATTTTTATCATCTATATTTGTAATTTGGTATCAAATACCCACTAATACTTCATTCAGTCTTATAACAAGCTGACAATTCAAATGCGTTCGACGTGGTTAAAATTTATTCGTTTTTATGTCGCGTATAAATATATGATCCAACAATGTACGAGACTAAATTTGACAAAATGCATTGCTCATATTGTACTATTTCTTATTGAAGTTATTAATAGGACAGTAGATAGTTAAGAATGTTAAGATTATCTAAAAATTGTATATTATAATAATATATAATTTATAAAATACTCTCGTACAGTATCTACATAAAGTAATACCTACATTTAATTTTATCTTTGCGTGGGAACCTACAGGGGATTTTTCCGCTATGAAAATTTACGTACCTACGTGGGTTTCTTTTTCCATGTTGAAACTTTCATATATTATTCAACCACCGTTTACCTGCTTTATGTTTCGTGTGGAAACTTACCAAACCCTTTTCTGCAGTGGTGCCGAACTTTTATGACAGGTATACGTTCTGCTGCAGGCCAATTTATTATTGATCATCATATTATACAATATTATATACCTATAAACGTCAAACGCGTTCTATAATATTATTACACTCAACTTTGCAACTTTTCATATTATTTTAGTGATACGATACTCGTTTGTTAAAAAATCTGTTTCGTATCTTGCTAGATAATATAGTTTATTACTGAATTACATTTTAACGCTTTTGGGTTTGTAGTAGACAGATAATAATTTTTAATGCATTTTTGTATATATAAATTTGAAATAATTTTGTATCAGCATTAAAAAAACTGCATGTATTATATTGAATTCTACTATACTAAAAATTTTAATTTATTGAACATAGAATTTAAAATTGTTTACAAATCACAAATACCTATGTAAATAATAATGCGATACGGGCCAATAAGAACATTACATTTACCTAGCTGAGTATCCAATATTTTTACGATAAATAAATAAATAAATAAATTTGTATTAATCACTCAACAAAAATAACTAAATTGATTATGTAAAAATCAATATAATGTCATAGAATTATTATACTAAATTGTTAAAATAATTTAATTTTATGTAAAATATAATATGTACCTATTAAATTTTAAATATACTTATTAGTTTTTTAAACTCATTTTTTGAGTTTTTTATTTCATTTATTGCTTAAAATTTTAGGACATGAAAGCATCTTTTGTAGTGCATTGTAGTTTTAGTGCATTTTATACAGGTATTTTTTTTTTTTTAAAGTATCAAATTATCAACTTAATCAACCCAAGTTAGGTTACCTACCTAGTCTATTCGTTTATATGTATACTGTACAGGTACCTACCTACACTAGTTTTATTTGATTGGTCGAATTTTTTTCTTTATTTTAATCACAGGAGCCGAGAGTACCTCACATCAAAATATAAGTAAATTGGGCACCCTTACACGATACTTATTACAAACCGTGTATGTTTATAACATAACATTTAGTTCGTGTCTGCGGGAAACGTTTATGTATGATAATATGTACATACCTATGACCCTTGATACTTAAAATAATAATAAATATGCCTATATACTTATTTGTATACATATATATAGTATATAATATATATGCGCGTACAGACAATATAATATGTGCAATGTAAACAATAATAACACACATTGCTGCAGACTATGTACGCTACTCGAGGTTGTTAAAACCATTGTTATTCGAATAACATAAGCTCATCGCGTTACTATTATAGTATAAAATTATATATTAAAAGTGTGCACTTTTACACTTAAGTTTATTCAAAATAATATAATGCGCATGAGAACGATAAAATGCGTGCTGGCGACTATAAACATGTCGCGTGGCAGAATATTAGGTATATAATATACAGTGTGATTCACCAAGCATGTCCAACTCCATTTTATAATAATGTGTGCTTTTTTTTATTATTTATTTACGTGTCTGAAAAACTTTTTTTTTTTTTGGAGACATGCCATGATCATCAATGTTGATAGAGATTTATAGTTGAAAATTGAATATATTTGGTGGGACTTTGCGGAAAGTCAAAATTTAAAACTCTCAATATTTTTTAAAATAATTAAGCGGAGAGAATATTTTTCTAAAAATGTCATCGTTATGTTTAAAACTATCGTTTCTTAAAAGTCGTTAAAATTGGAATAAATAAAAAAAATTGAGTATAAACTCATAATAATGTTTTATGAGAGTGTAAAGATAGAATTTTGTCAGGAAAATATCTGAAATTTTAAGATAAATTTGTTATTTACAATTTCTAATTTTTTTTATACGTATTGTACCTAACACTTGGAAATTTAATAAAAGATAATTCATTGTAAACAGGAATTTAAAAAATCAATAGTTTTACCTATTACTGTACTCAATAAAAAATTCTATTAAATACATATGAATTTATATATTTCATTATATTTTTAGGTATTCAATTGTTTTTATTTATATTTACTGTGCATAATTTATTTACCTATTACCTATTTATTAATTTCACGATATAACTACGAGTATACTTAACCAAGGAATCTGATTGATTACAAGATTATATTGTTTTAAATTTATAATTAGAAATTTTAAGCTAAAGTTTAATAAAATATTAGTTTTTATTCTCTGATTCGATCATCCCGAATATATTATTATTATAATTTAAAATTTTGATTATTATTACTATCGTTCTAAATTATTGTGTATTTTAGATAATAAAATTAAAACGATATTTTTACACGTTCCATTATATATTTTACCTTTATTCATAAATTGGAATAATAATAACAACAATGTTGTCAACCCATTAATGAGAAACGACATTCAATTTGTTTGTTTTAATATTATGATGTTTATAGCGATCCTTAACCGAAGACCTGGTTTAATAAATTGGTTAAATGGTTTTTTCACTGCATTTTCCAATTCACTAACACAGGATTTTTCAGTGATTCAATTATTAAACGCAACGGCACGAACACTGTCCGTTACGTATACCTACTTGTGTACAATAAAAACGATTTAACGGGGAAATTATCAAAGAATCAATAATAGCCATCTGTTTACATTATTATAAAAAGAAAAAATCCCGAAATAAGATGGGCCACATCTCAATTTATTTCAGTAATATGCATTATGAAAATCATTAAACTGTTTTTAGGAAGTTTACATAATATATAATGTAATATACATTTTATTTAATAATAGTAAGTGAGGTTTATTTAGGATTCCTCATTAGTTATCTGGTATACTGTTGTTGTGGGGATAGGTTTAAGGTACCTATAATAGGTGTAATGTCTATATTATAATGTCTTAAACATATTGTATAACCTCTTTCAAATAAGTTGCAATTATTTGAATACATAGTTTTGTTCGTTTTCCGCTATAAATTAAATTCTCAGAACACTAAAAGCTGTAAGAGCATTCTTATATTTTTTCAGGCTTCAGCCTCTTTGTTGCTGTATATAATAGGTAAGTAATAGCAGTGGGTATAGTGGATGTGTGTTTATGCATTAACTGTAGTTTATGTTAATGATGGACTGGAGGGAGTTATGTTTATGTCAAATTTTTTTAGTACATGATACACTAATACCTATATATACTACATGAGATTGTACTATATTTTTATGAGGATATAACGAAATCTTCTAACAGTAATGAAAAAATGTAGGATAAATCGTCAGTTATTCTATATTTTACAATAATACAGACTACGTTTATTGTTGCATTGCACGATATGGTGATATTTTTACATCAATGGTTTGATTTAACATTTTCGTTTCACATTTTGTCATAAATTATTGCTATACATAATTATAATAATTAACGAGATAATACATAAATATTTTTAATTACTTCGATACGACGAATATAATATAACGGTTTTGTTTAGTCATCTTATGCTTTTAAAATAGCCGATATCGTATTTCCAGTAACAGTGCCTTAATTTTTTTATGGAAGGGCAACAATTTTTTCAATGGTCACTGGAGAGCTACAATATTTCAATACCATCGTTATCCCTCCCCTTAGTTTCGATAAATATTTTGCTCACACGACGAACATATAAGAATATAAATGATAGAAGAATAAAAAAAGTTAATTACTTTCTAATAACATTGATCAATAACAACATTTTAGTATAATAAAAAATAATAAATAATACCTATATATCTATCTTAAGTCGTTTTATTCACACACAAGTATATAAATTAACTGTTAAGAGTAGTATACGCAAACGAGAATGTTGTACTGGTAATTTTTGTACTTAATAATAAATTTTTTCTACTAGAAAAAGTAATAAGTGTTATCAGACACAAAAATAAAATAAAAATACCATCACTGTAAAATCAAAATATGCATCGGTACGTTTAATGTCTAATATAATAGTATTTTGCGTAAATTTCATGTTTATTATAAATTTTTTGTTTCTACCCTATGTCACAATACTTATAGGTATGTTTGAAATCTACATAAACGAAAATAATTTACATATTTTATATTTATTTATTTGTAATATTATTATACCTGAAATCATAATTGTTATTTTAATAAACAACAGTATGAAAACGGCTTAATAATCAAAGATTCCGATTACACGATAGATAATGTTAAAAAAAATGTAGTTCCACAAGTAAACATATGATTATAAAAACCGGTTGATATATTTTTTTATATTTTAATATATTTTATTCTATATCCTAACAATGTAGTTTATTTAAAGTTATAACTATACGCATATATTTTAATTATTAAAACGCAAGTTTTTTTTTTTTGATAATATATTTTTTTCTTGTAAATTCGTGCATTTTTAATTTATAATTTGTTCCCTAAAACATTTTTATGTATAACACTATTACCCTTTTAAAACAACAAAATATAATGGTAAATAAACAGTTTAACGCACGGCACGGCAATATTCTCCTTTGATGTTTTGTTGTCAGAGGTATAAAACTTTATTTAAATATTTACTCGTTTAATAATAAAAAAATAAAAAAAAAACATGCGTTGGTTGAATTCCATGAGAAAAATGAGTAATTATGTATAATGTATATTATCATGCGTTTTAGCTCTAAAATCGTAGGATGTTACAGCATTAAAAATGAAACGAATTCATTTTTATTTCTGATAACCGGTTAATATTTTTAATTACTAGACAAAATAAATATCGACGTGGTAAAATTGAAATTAATTTTTTTTATCGTATTTTTTTATTCAGTAATATTTTATCAGCCTATTACTGAATACTGACTTTCACCTTCGATTTACACTTTCAACGAAAATTAAAATTAAAAAATAACCTTTTAACATTCGGGTTAAAAAAATTGAAAGTTCGTTGTTAGGAAAATTTTATTAGTATCACCAACTAAGTATAATGCTATGTGGGGGAGGTAGGAAAAATATATTCATTAAAATCAAAACAAAATCGTAATTATTATTGTTAGTTTTACACAAGTAGTAAGACTTATTACAGTGGAACCTCGATAACTCGAATTTTTTTTCACCTCCAATTATTAGGTTAGGAGTTATCGGGGTTCTATTGTATATGACTTAAAACAAATCGCTGTAGCTACCCTCGTATAATTAATTACCTAATTAAGTATGTAAATACTTGTACAAATGATATTAATAAAAATAAAATTGAAAAAAATAAATGATTATAATCTTATATTAACTTATAATCATTATATATAAAATAATATAATTAGCTAGGTTTTTATGTATACAAAATAATGTTATCGTATCGTATCGTTCACATGTAAATTGTATCGATATTTTTTTTCCAAATCTCATTCTTCGAGTTGAGTCTAAGTGATTGAATATCAGATGGCAGAAGTTTTCAATAAAAAGTAAACTAAAAAAAAAAAAACGATAAATAAACAATAATGTGGCACGTGTAACACCTTGTGGCGTGGCGTGTAAGTATAACACTTGGTGCGTTGCGTACACTACTCCCGACCGCCTCAGATCAAGAAAAATCCACCGGGCTTTATCGCCTCCAGACACGGATTTTTTCGGCATTTCTATGTATAATTTGAATTCACACTTAAAAGATAAGTGCGGTATACGATGTAATAAACGGACGTAGGAGTATAATAATTTAGTCAACAGTATGCGTGAGTGCGTGACCCTACGTACAGGATGATTCGTCGAGCATGCGCATACCTACCCATATTTTATTATTGGGCTGCTGTACGCAACGTCCTATTTAAACTTTTTCTAACTGGATAAATCTAGAACTGGCAATATAAAAATAAATATTAATATGGGTTTTGATGTTAAGTTGTTTATAATGATTAAAAATTAATAACTAAGAAGATAATTAGTAAAAATCTGTATGATAATAAATTCCTGTACGAAATTTAAACGAGTAATTTTTCTCGTATAAATACTTTAATTTTCCATGTTTTATTCCTATTATATTTTTCAAAATAATATTTATATCATTTTTTTTTTTAATGACGTGAAACACATTTTACCTACTATTTCTATTTTTATTTAATAGTTATCCGTGTTATATTTATTGTTTATTCTTATCAATTTTCTGCAAAATTTGATATTTTTAAATTTAAATCAAACGAGAAATGTATAAGTAATTTAACTTTATTTGCTGAGGATAACAGGTCCATGATAATATAGGTTTGGAAAATGTCAGTACTATGTTGATTTGAAAATTATAATATAATATTAATTATACTTATTTTTTTTAAATCTATAAGCATTTTATATTTTATAAAAGTTCTTGGAGTATAATAAAAACTATGAAATATTACCTATGTAAAACTATTTTTAAGAACAATCAATTCCTAAGTGTATACATTTTAATCGTTCGAGTTTTAATATAAATACGTCAAAGTTTTCAAAAAAATCATCTCCCTAATAATTTGCATTAAAAAAGTTTGATTATCATTCTAACAAATGATGTTTGCATCGCCGCAGAACATTCACTCTTATAAACGGTTTAATTATTATATTATAATAAGAAGAAATATTGTTTATTAGAAGTACATTTTTTCGCATACTTAAAAATTCCAAATTCAAATCGTTAGATGCTCAGTGAATCACCCTGTATGTGATATAAAGTTACCTCGAGGTACCTACTTACACTGCTGTACAAGTGTCGAAATCGCATATTTTATTACACGTTAAACGTACAAATTATGATGATAATATATCATATTATTATTAGATATACGATGGAGGCCGTATTATTTGACGCACATAGGTCGTCATAAAATATAAAATGATGTATCGGCCTTATAGTTCCTTTTCCTACGTCTCGTTCACCACCATAATATAATATTATATTATTATTACGTATGTATATAGGTTACGATACCGATTACGGTATATACGGTATGGGACGCGCGAGAAATCGGTACACCCGCCCCAAACCGAATCGCGGCATTTGATGCGGTAATCACTACCTGTACCTAGGTATATACATGGTATTATTATATTCTAATATGTGTATAATATACTGTTATGAGCGCGTGCGTTTGACATGTGCGCGGGACCATCTGCATCGCGCGCGCGACCGATTTTTTTTTGTAGAAAACCACTGCCACAGTGTGCTCTCGTTTATTGAAAGACCGTCTAGATATAGACAAAAAAAAAAAAAAAACGAGTAAGTGCCTACCTCTCTACAATCTATACGACCCGCACACTGTTATTTATTTTTCGGCGATGCACCCGGTGGCGGTGGTTAGGCGGGGTGGGGGAGTGCGTCTGCAAGGGAGAGTGGAAAAACAAAATCATATATATATATATACTAATATTATAGGAGCTCAAAAAGTAGGTATCTGTTTAAATGCCGCCGTCGTCGTCGTCGTTCGACATTATGAGCACCTCTACCTATATAATATAATAAGTTATAACCAGGTGCCAACAACCCCAGGCCACGAAACGATGCTCGTAATAATTTAATAATAATATGTAATATTGTTATTACCGTGTATGTGTGTATATGTGTATATACCTATATATATTATAGGTAATAATATAATTCGTGTGATGCGCTCACTGCGATTTAATAGAAGCATAACGATTAACGGTTATTTTTTTTTTATCAACACTAACCCTCCCCTGGATAACGTGCACGTAACACCGTATATATTACATTCGTCGAACGCGATGAGCCGGACAGTGATAAATATATAGGTACCTACGTACGGTATACCGGTGTTGCATGTAGGTGTTACGTATAGGCGTGTTATGGGCACCGGATAGAAGCTACTCGTTAAAATTCTGAATTGGGCGCATCAACATTTAAAAAAAAAAAAAAAAAAAAATGACCACTAAATAATTTTAAGTAAAAAAGCGTGGTCAATTGGGTACCACTCTACTGTATATTAGTTGCCGTGTAGATCACTATTATATAATAGGTATAGGAGTGTTAAATTTGAATCCAATAATAGGTATAAATGTATCATTGTATACGAAAAACGATGCTGAACGGAGATGATATGTCAGCCTAGGATAATATAATTTTCAGTGAGTAGTGAAAAAGGTGGTTTATGTTTTAATCACCTGAATACCCAACAATTTTAAATTTTTTTATAATTATTGTAAGCCAAACTTATAGAAAATCTTGTATTACATTTCAACTGTTAGCTACTTAAACAAAATTTTCATAAATTTTAACAACAGATAATTTGCAAATATTCATGTTTTTGATGAATTTATGTCAGTATTAGAACTTCAAATACTAATAAAAAAACTTGTGACTATGTATTCTTATAATTTTTGAATCACTATAAAACTAACTTATGAAGAACTTTGTATTGAGTTTTCAAGTATTTTGACTCAACCAAAAAATTTTATCGATAATTATAAAAAAAAAAGATTAAACAAAAACGAATACTTCAAATGTTTATAAAAAACATTAAAATTAGCGAAATATTTTGAAAATTAAATTATGTAAAGAAAATACCAATATTAATAGCTGGTGAAATTTTCAAGTATTTACGACTTGAACTTTTTGAATAATAAAAATAATAGAAATCGTTTGCGCATAAATCGTTATCGTAACGCGATTTTGTAAAAATTTAAAGTTCAAACGCTCATAACATTTTTCCTATAATGACACTTCGATTTATCTCAATAGCGATTTAAAGAAAAACTTATGGATAACTTAGTGTTGAATTTTAATCTTAGATACAAATACAAAAAATGTTATGCATTTTCAACTACAAAATTATTTGTAAATTTTGGCGATTTTGACTTAATTCGTAAAAGTTTGAACTTATAAAAAAAATGTGATTAACGATTTTTATTTTGCTTTTTTAATTATAATAAGAATAATTCATAAGAAACTATATTAAATTTTCAAGTTTTTTTTGAATTGCCAAAATTTTTTTATCGAGACTTCAAAAAAATAATACTTAGACAAATCTAAAATTTCAGTTGTCTATAAATAACTCAAAAAAAGGCAAAATACTTTGAAAATTTAACCGTATAAAAATAATACTAATATGTGAACATTTCAGGTATTTACAGTGATTAGTTTTTAAGTTACAATCATAAAAAAAATTGATTTTGTGGGAAATTTTTACGCAAAACCAGTTTCCCACAAAATCAATTTTTTTTATTGACAACATTATTTCGACAAGTTATGCTGTTATACACAGACATAAAAAGAAAAAAAACAGACATAATTTATTATCAATACATTTATCACTTCCTAACCTAACCCAATACCTAATCAGAGCAACTTATAAGGAACCTTGTATTAAAATTTTAAGTTTTTTGGGGTATTCAAAATTTTGTATCGACATTTCAAAAAAAAAAAAAAAAAAACCTAAAATTTCAGTTGTCTATAAATAGCGCACAATTAAACTGTAAATAAATAACTCTAATATAAACATTTGGTAAAAATTTCAAGTATTTACAATTAAAAGTAGTTTTTGATTTACAACTATGTAAAAAAAATCGAAAACAAGTTTTCCTAAAAGTTCCCGTTTTACCGTCACTTTTTTTTTGTTTTTCTCGATTTTTTTAAAAACTGTTGGAAAATGTTTACTTTTGACCTCTATAATGCACCAAAGCTATTCACTTTGCCATCGGAAACAACCCCCGTCCCTCGAAGTTGATATGCTGAACACAAACAAAAAAAAGTAAACATCATTGTAAAATCAATACATTTATCATTTCGTTCAGAATCTAAAAGGGGGTTTTTTATTTGAAAAATGAAAACTTGTACAGCCACTGGGCATTCGATAAATAGTATATAATATAAAAAAATAAAACCGTAAGACTTTGGAAGTACTATCTTTACAATTATTTAAAAATTCTAAAAATCTGAATTTGAATAAATTCATTATAAACGGTATAAATCGGGGATGAGTGTTCTCGGTGAATAGGACAATGCTCTCGGTGCGATGGGTTTCTTCGCCGCCGGAGGCTGAATATTATGCATACATCATAATTATATATTTATCTCGCACACAAGTACTATACGGGTTATTCCTTGTTACCGTTCATACAGTAAATGGTATATTATATCTTGTATACAAGGGTGTATACGTTTCACTAGATATGATGATAATAATAATAATAAGCAGTAGTAGGTATATAAAACGTGTACTGCAGTATAGGTATAGGCACGACTGCACGAGTGTAATAAAGATAAACATAATAGGTGTCTAATATGGGTGGTGCCGGTAAATCATTGATCACATTTCACCGCTATACAATATTATTACCGTGAACGGTGTAATGGAATAAGAGGCAATACTTACCTACCTCATATTATTATTATTATTATATGAAGACCTTTCCGCGGCTGGCTGTAATTATTGGCGAAAACCGTTACATACCTTGTAATTAATTTAACGCCGGATCCCTGTTGCAAGCAAGGCGACCTATGTTCTGGGGGGGATGCAGATGGAACATGGTGTCAAACGGATCGTAAATTATTGTTACGGAATTTTTTTTCTCACCCCATCATCATATCCGACGTTTATTACAGGCGCATTATGTAGTGCAAAATAGGTAACTTACGTATATGTATATAATGCAACTACAAAATTAATTTGTCGAGTCCGTATAGTAAATTGACTATTTGTCGGCGCCACGCGATCATAATTATTATTTTTGTTGTTGTTGACGTCGAAGTTGTATATATGATTATTTTTCATTCTATCTAAAACTTTATTATGTTTTCTGAAAAATGCAGCTGCAGTGAGTAATAATATAATTATGAAATAGGTATATTATATACTGCAATTGGCCGAGTGACGTGTACATATAATATTTAGGACATCGGCTTTCCGGGCTAGGTTAAGTTAACTTGATAAGCTGCGGAGTAATATACATTTTGTATCATGAAAAAACGGTTATAATATATTATTGTGATAAGCGGTAATGGTTTCTAAAGCCGAGCCCATCTTGTCGTGCTCTTTGTGTCGTATTCTGATTGTCTGTTCTAATCGTGGTATCATTCATTAACTACTATATACTGTAAGTTGAGATAAGTTCAACTTTTGAACACGACATGATAGACCAGTGGTTGT
The DNA here is from genome assembly GCF_020184175.1 of Aphis gossypii. Lineage (NCBI taxonomy): Eukaryota > Metazoa > Arthropoda > Insecta > Hemiptera > Aphididae > Aphis > Aphis gossypii. The sequence continues at coordinate 62,436,120 of NC_065533.1, forward strand.
CAACCTTTTTGGGTCCACGGCTCCTTTTGATTTTGAAATAAAATATACGGCTCCCATACGAACATTTAAAATAAACAAATTTACATAGCGGTGTGCGTTTTACAACTGATAGATTATATTAGAGGCAAATCATTAAGTACCTACCTAATTGTAAATAGTAATCGAAATATGCTATTACTCGATATCGCAAACACGGTTATCGACGGTTATCTCACACATGCAAAATGTAATATGTATTGGTGCGCCAAAATTTTATTTTTAGTTTCTATTGCGAACGCGGCTCCCTTGATAATAACCGGCGACGCCCCTGGGAGCCGCGACGCACAGGTTGAAAACCCCTGTGATAGACTATAGGTACAGCTGTGAACCCGGATTTAAGAACCATTATACAACTTATTGGTATAATATACAATGATTTTTTTTCATGAAATAAAACATAACATGGTCCCCGCTGGTAATGGCGATATTGATGGAGCTTAACTAAACGATACCCCGCTATAGGTAATGTGTAACCTTTAAAATAATAAGGTTTTAAATTTTGATATATGGTCAAGGGATTTCGTAAAATTTGAATGATGAGTGTGGTTATTGGTATTAAGTATTAACTGATAGTATATTGCAGTATAGATTGAATGTACAATGTACACATATATATATATAAATATATATGTACACTATCACTTAGGTATACTATATTTATATTGGTCGACGACTTTAAAAATATGACAAAACGAAAAATTAAATTCTGCTCAAAAATAATACTATGTACGTATTGTGGATTAAACAACAAAATTTGTCACATTTTTAAACAGTTAGTATTAAAAGTATAGTTTTTTTTTAATTATTTTTTTTTAATACTTTAATTCACAGTTTACATATACATACTAGTGTGAGTCAGATTAAAATGCTATTAACTTCAATTCAATTCAACACACCCACCGAATTACTAGAATGAATTTATAAACGCAAATTATGCTAAATTATAACTATTGATTAATCAATTTTCGCGTTTAAATATGTTGCTAAGACATAATAATATTTTAGACTTTATATGATGAAATTAAAAGATAAAATCAATATTATCATACTATAGTATCGAACTATACGTGAAAAAAATCATGTTACTGTTTTGTATAAACCAAAACATTAAATTAAAAAAAATCTTTAAAACTAAATTTGATAAAAGTAATGACTCCATATAAATATCAATTATTTACTCAATATATAGTCAATTATTTGAGTCTGTGTAGTATATCAGGAATGACCAAACTTATCAAACGATCTATTAACAATATACTTCACCTTTGAGGATCGACTTATATAGAATTTTTTTTATTATTGTATAACTATAGTTATTAAGAAATATATAGGACACCTGGCCTTAAAAATAAATTCTAACATGACCGACTTTGAAATTGTTCGCGATCGACCGATTGGCCACCCCTGTAGTATATGACATTAAAATAATTATACAGCTGCTGATGCATTATAATATATGGTACAACTTTATAGTCACCTAGTATAATTATAATCATATATATATCTACGTGTCACACGCTGTTGTGTAAAAGTCAACATTGTAGTGCCTGACAGTTTCAGTGGTGGCTCATTGACTTTAAAAGTGAGAGGACGATTTTTATTTTTTTTTTAACCTATATACCTACGAATTTAAAAGATTATTAATAAACCAAAAATTAATACCATGTAAAAAAACATCCATAGTCATATACTCACAATAATAAAGTTAATATAATTATTTAATATAGGTACATAAATATTTAATTATATAATACGTGTAGGTAATTTTAAATTCACGAACAAACAGTGGAATATATTTTTAATTATTACGTATGGTAGTCCGCATGCATGTCGAGCGATTATTCGAATCGCTTCGGCGGCCGTATTATTACCTAATCCTCCCCCTAATTTGTTTTTGTATTTTAGTCATATTTTTATTATTATATATAAGTTTATGACGGGTAATTGTCAACATCGCCCAGCGCTAAGTTCTATGACAAAATCCTAATAAAAAATTTAATTATATTGTACCTATTGACTCTATAATCGATAATCGGCCCAGATGTATATTACTCATTTCAATTTTATTGTTATAGACTACGTATTATATTTTTAAACTCAGATTATCTGATAGTGTTTTTATAATAATGGAAAATAGATTTTATTTTTATTAATAATATTATACGAGACAAAAATTAATGTTTAAATCAATATCTAACTTTTTAATAAGTTATTTGTTACAATTTTAACAGAAGGGGCGATCGCCCAGTTACACACGAGCTGTTATAAATGATTTTCAATTAAACCGAAAGTATAATAAAAACTCATAAAAATAACTATATAAATTTCATCCTGAAATAAAAACATCCAAATTGCATACCTGACTTGTTTAAACAGATAGCATACTGAATTGACAGTAGGCTAATAGGTGTTTGAATGTAGTCTAGTTTATTATTTTAATATATTCAAATTGAATCAGCAGAATCTCGCAAGGTCTGAGATATGCAATCATAATAAGGTTTATTCATCAACAATTCGGTGCTTTATATTCGTTCAAAGCGATCACGGCTAGAAGTATAAAATATTTCACTTACACACAATTTACTACGAATGTGAAATCATGAATTGTATTTCAAGAGAAAAACCAAAAAAATATTTTATGATTAAGGTGCTTAAGAATTCAAAAACATTAAAAAATACGACGTTCAAGTGTAGATGTTTTAATAAAATGCATGTATGTTTTTTTTAATTTTTTATAATAATATAATCTTAGAACATTTCAATAAATAAATTATAATCATAAAATGTGTGATAATAAAAATTACTAAATAAAAGATGATTAATTATGTTAAAGAAAGAAGTGATTATTATGAGTTATGACCTGCAATCATAAACAGTGTAAGCAAGCGCACACATTTTTTCGGAGACTATAGCTAACTTCCACATAGGTATCATATCATATCATCTGGATTTCGTATATACCTAGATTAAATAAACTTAACTCAAATAACTAAAAATATTCTTTGAACTCAATTTTAACAACCCAAAAGTATTTGTAGATTTCAATCCAATAATATAGATCTATATGCATACTAGACGAATTGCATCTGTATTGTAAATTATGTTTTTGTAAATATGTAATTTACACTGCCCCCCCCCTCAATGAACTTTTTTACTTTGGTTGTATCATTTACTTGTAGTTCCATTTCATTGAAATAACTTTAAAACAGAATATACTCTATTGAATCATGTTGTTGACATAAACGTCGATTTCTTTTAAAACTTATCCATAAAGGTATGATACAAAGGTATCCCATCAATGACGACTTCTTATGATTCAATTTTAATTCATAATATTATATTTCATAACAGGACATCTACAATTCTAAGACTGTCAGAGTATCAGACAGTTAACCCGATTTACGTGATACTTTGTTGAAATAAAATATATAAGCTAGCCATGATAATATGAACATTTTTTATTATTATTTAACGAAAAAACAATATTATCTGTATAAAATGGGAAGAAAAATGATGCTATCGTTGAGAAGCATATCATGTAGAATTAGGATTTCTGAATGTATAGTTCGTGTGCAGCAATAAAAAGACAATCCCAGTGAATTCAGCCAACTTAAACGTATGTGTAACTTATCACTATTCGTTACTATTACAAGGTATTACGATTGTAAGTTAGTTGATGTATCAAATGTTAAAATAAAACATTTACTGTGACAACCAATAACTGCAGATAATATATGCGTTTGACAACAAATTCAGGAGTAATTAATTTAATATAAAGACAAACCTTATGACTAATAGCCTTGTTTAATATTATAGCTATATACTATAGTGAAAAACGTCGAATTTCATTGTAAATATTATATTATTATAGTCCAGGAGGCTCTTAATTCGTGTATTTGGCAAATATTAGAAATGTTATTCAGCAAAAAATTATCCGTAACGTCTGAACTAAAAAATTAAAAACATTTTTATGAAACCTTATTTATCTAACGCTTTTTCACAATGTTTTGGTAAATCTGTCTAAAAATGCATATTACTGCAGAGATTTATTAGTTTGTGTTGTTACGTATATACATTTTTTAAATATATTAAATGACTTATAAGAAAGATGACATTTGTTGAACATAATACAAGCAACCAATTTTTTTTTTTTTTTGGAATAATATTCAAGAAATCCTTTTAAAGAACCACCTTTCATATGAATATACATATGCCCCCTGTAGATCAGTGATTAATGACAGTATAATTCAAACGTCACGTCTTTGTTACACCAAAGTAGGTATAAACAATATTAAATTTAATAATATTAGCAAAACCATCCATTATTTACGATCGACAAGTACGATCTACAAGGTAGGCACTCAAGAATTCACCATTTTATACAAAGATACATTGTTTAGCTAACACGTCGTATTTTTCAAAGAATAACTATAGATAACCGCAGTTGACTTTTTTGGTTATTTTTAATCCTTAAAAAAAAAATATAAAGATAATGACAAATAAGGTAACTTAAACTAAGTTAAATTTAGTTAAGTGAAAATAATATCATTAAAGTTAAGTAATAAGTTATTATAATATTGTTTTGCTAAATAATTTTGCTCTTAATTGCCCCAATTTATCGTATCTTGAACTCCTGTAGCAATTTAAAAACATTTTATTTTTTTACCGATAGTTTCTTTAAATTAAAACAATTTACCCTAAATATAGCTTAGTAGGAATTTAATTATTTGTCTTATATGTTCTTATGTATCAAATATTATGTGTGCCATATAGGTATATTTTTTATAACTGTTTATATTTTACTTTTGTCCCACCGCATAAATTATTTAACAAATAAGTAAATAAATAACATAAATTATTTTAATTGATGTAAAAAAAGTTGTACTACTTTTTTATTACCTATTATAATATAAATCACATTAAAAGAACTTTGTGACTACATAATGTTATTTTATCAAAACGCATACCTAACAAAAATTAGTATTATTACTATTTTTATGGCATTAGATTATTTTTAATTTAAAACCTTATGTAATTACTAAGTGTACAGTAATTATTAATGAATGTATAAAATCATTAAAAGCAAAAATATCAAAAATATTATTAACTTTAACTTAATGAATTATTTTTTAATAAACTGAAAAACCTATTATTTTAAACCAGTTAAGTTCTTAAGTTATTCAGAAAATTATTTGACTAGTTAGATAAAAAAAATTTAAAAAAAAAAATGAATATTTTAATTAGATGTAGATAACGTCCACCTTTGATTTTTAAAATAGATGAAGTATAATTTCATTGTAGGTATTTTAGAAGCATTGGCGTAGCTACAAATAAAAGCTTCAGGATTATGTATTTTTTTTACACATAAAATAATACAAATTTTACTCGTTGCACTAAAACATCACTGTTAAGCTTCTACCTAACATGTATATTATGCTATAAGGAATCTACCCCAATTTTTCTCGCAGTAGCTCGCAGAGTTCACTGATTGAAAATATCGTTGAATCTTTTATATCACATCAATATTATTATACAAATAGATAATATTTTAGGCGTTTCCCTAATTTAATTTTATTATACAAAGTAGTAGTCTTTGTATTTATATTTACACTTGATGCTAAAATATTCAAATTAGTTATTATTTTATTCTCTTGATAGTGTATTAGTGTATAATAAAAATGAATGTTGATGTTTTTACCATATCAAAGGTAAACGTAATTAAATTTGTATTCATCGACGTGGTATGATATTATAAATGGAATGCAATACTGAATTAATGTAAAAGGTGAAAAGTTATACCTATTATTACATTCATCTTTAAGTACATAATGATGAGTAATATTTATACGAATTAAACTGAAGTAATCGAATATTTTTAAAGTTTATTAACTTATTGATTTTGGGCCTGTTTTTATTCTCAATTCTTAAAATTATGCCACTGAAAATAAGATTTAATAACAATGAAAAAACGACCAAAGGTTCTTGTATTGTAATCCTATTTGATTTTTAAAGTGTAAAATATAATTCATTTTTTTAATAATACGACATATTTGGTCCAATATTTGCCTTTTATACTAAATATAAAAAGTATTGGCGCATTATAATATTATATTCTTCTTAAAATGTAATAATTTAAAACTTTTTGAAACTATTAATGTATACGATATACTTACATAAACTAATAAATATATTGTATACGATTAGTACATAATATAATATTATATACGTTATTCAATAGTAAAAAAATATTTAAATTACAAAAGTAAACTCAGTTATTAATTTTTCGAAATAAAAACAATTTTCAGTAGTTTAAAATGTTTTCATTTCGTTTGGAGTTTAAGCTACCGAAAGCTGACTCCAATTATTAATTTAAATATATTATTATTATTATTAATTTTACTGTAATTTATATTATTAAAAATATAAGAATTTGGCTTATGAACTAAAATGTACTAAAAAACACAAATATGGAATAAAATAAAACAACTTTGAAATTTTCATTTCATAATTTTTTTTTTACTATAGTAAAAAATTTAAATAAATTTTTCTAAAGAATTGTTTGAAATAATTTAATGACGATAAGACTTAATTGATTTTATGTACTCCATACAATACATTGTCCAATAAATATACATAAAATAGGTAGTGGATAATACTAAATTTGTTTTAAGATTCAAAATATCAGTTTCTTCCACAATAATTAGATAACTGGGGTAATTTGATGTAGTGAGGTTAGATGTTAATAATTGAAAAAAGATGTAAAAAGTTGCTGATAATTTAACTTTTTCTATGCACAATCATGTTAAATAATTGGTCTCTTTTTTGATTTTGTTTAGTATTAATGAAAATACATAATAATATCACAAAAATACTTCATTACAACTTTACGTAATTTTAATGTAATATTTATGAATATTTTTTTTTCATTTTTTAACTTCTTTATAGCACCTTTATTTAATAAAACAGAAGTCTAAGTTTCAAAATGTACTATGTGATAATTGTTTTAATAATTAAATATATGTTATTCTTATAGTAAAATATGTTGTAAGGTCTACATTACGAATTTTTCGTAAACTGTTGACTACATATTCAATAGTAAAATAGTTATTATGTAACTATTAATGTATTTTAATATAATTATTAATTGAATAAACTAATAAAAATAGAGTTAAAATAGGAAACTCACTTTGTAGTCCATCTTACCTGAAGTATATATTATATGATTGATAAAATAATATAATAGATTATATAATCTCCACTGAATTATACATTATAAAGTTAAAATATTTTTTAAGAACTAATTTATGTGATCCATCTAACTCTACTAATCCCGATTATTCTACAACTAAATAGAGCGAGATCGAAAAACATAATCTTTATGGAAAACCAAAATAACTTTTTTTTTAAATTGAAACATTTAAATTTTGTGGAATTTTGAAATGTTGTATTTTTTTGCATTTACATTGATATTATAACAATTATTAATACTTATAGGTACTTAAAAATATCATCAGAAAAAAAATGATTTACAAGTAAGGCGTCCCTTCATACCACAGTATCCGGACTCTCTTCTATAACTCCTCTACAAGCAATGCTTATGCGTTTTGTCCAATACCTTAAGTATTTCTGAAAAACATGATTTGGTATCTATACCTATAGGTGCATATATCTACTGTATTGTTCACGTACAGTATGGGTGAGAGGGTAAAACATGTACCGTTCGCCACACGATTTGGTGACGATAAAATATATATTGTTCAAAATAAAACAGACAGGTGAAGCATTGACTGGTATTTTTGTCCATACAATAAGAATATTTTTTATTAATATATTTTGATGTCGGGCCGTTAACGGAATTTTGTTTGGTTGATTTGATACAATACAGTAACGATATTATTGTTATCCACAGATAAAAGAGAAACAATTTAAAGGTTTCAATTCCATGTCACTTGGACAAATTCCATTTTTCTTGTATACAAACGTGTACACTGAATTGATTATCCTAAAAATCAATTTAAATGTTTTGATAAGATGATTAGTTACACACACGACACAAATAAAAATTACAATAATAACGTAGTAATCCCCCAACGAACATTTTTTAAAGCTTCTTATATAGTAACAGACATATAATAACATAATAATAATATAATATCATCACAATATTATGTTATTTATACTCAACTTACTGTGAAAAATAAAAATGTATGACACATTATGCAAATGTACTTAGTTTACTTATTGTAAAAGCAGTAGCAAGGGAGTAATATCGTTACTTAGAAGATGGTGTTTTTGCATCAATTTTATTAATTGTAATTTACACCACCAATAAGTACATTGAATTTCCATAATAAAAATGCAATAAGCCAACAACATATAATTTGCATCACGTCTAAATATTAATTTTGGTTCATTTTCATTATTAATTGTTGGAACTTACTTGATAAATTTACTAAGCTTATATCAGTTATATATTTTGAATAAATATCTAACATGGAATATTAATAACATGAACAATTCGACAATTAATAATTATAACGTACCTGACTTTTATACATTTTATTATTAACTATAATATCATTAATTTATAACAACACTAAGTATATATATCTGTTATAGTAATATACAATTAGCTTACATTTAAAAAATAACGTATTTTATGTGGCGCAAATTATAATTTAAAAGAGTTACCTTGTAATTTTTATTTTATCAATATTAATATCAATTTTATAAGTCATGTAAATATTTATCCTCAAGTTTTGAGCGAATACGACATACATAAATAAATATGTAATTTGTGAAGTTTTAGTTTAAGTGCATAAAAATGATTTTTTTCGTGATTTTAATCACAGTAAGTACTTTGTTAATTTAAGTTTAAGTTTTGAAAATCGGTAATTTTTTATTTATTTTTTTTTAAATTATTAATTAATAATTTGCTTTTATACTCCAGTTGTAATATTTTTCGAATAATATTTATACTTTAAAACTTTGAAAGTATCATGTAAGTGCCATATGTCCATATAAGTATATCATAAAATATATTTTAAACAATATCAAATATTTAGGAATTTTTAGCTCGTAGTTATTTCTCTATTTTTAAATGAATTAGTATATGCACACTAGGGCCTGCCACCCTAGCAAATATTAAATTTCTGCATAGTGCATACTAAATAATATATAGTACCTATTATATACTAATTAAATATATTTTGTTCATTCGAAATTTGCCACCCCTAAACTAGTGCGGCTACCTATTTTGCTACTGTATTGGGCCAGCCTTGCAAATTACTCTATTTTACGTTTGTTTAGTTAATTTGAATCACAGTGAACAATTTCGATTTATTTATCATGTATGCATAGTATAACAGCAGATTACATTCGTGGTTTGATAAACACAAAAAGAATAAAAGAATAATACTATTATATTAATAGTCATTTTATAGAAACATACGTTGCGTAACACACTATGGTATATTAATATGTAGGTATATTGATCAGTTTCTGGAAATTTAAAATTACCTGAGAAATTTACACCCAATACAATTAGATATTTTTGAAATAAATGAAAAAAAACACTTTACGTGTGTTACTTGTAGCAAAATATCGGAATTTTAGGAAAGTAGTATATTATTATTCGTATGCGACTACAGAGACACGATTTTTCACGAGCAAAGAAATATTGTACCCATAATACCCAAGTACCATCATGGTAACCCGACAACGCGACGGCTCGGTGCATTTTTGAAGCGTGCCAGTCGTGTAGGTATACCGCACCGTTATACTCTATAGATAATAGATTTATTGATTCGGCGAGGTCATGTTTACCTTATAGGTACCTATTACGTCTTGTCCCGGCAGCTAGTCTATTTAATATTTAAGTGCTGCACGAAAAAAAAAAAACAAAAGTTTAATGTATAATATTACACATACTTGCTGTCCAACCAATGATATTGATTCGGTGGCTTTCTCATCATTAATGTTGCAGGGAATGTGTTTCCACTGACCAAAAACTATGCCAATGTAAAACGGTTAGACTTGGAAAAAAAATAATTCAAACCTAATCCACCGTAATGAAGTTATACCCATGCTATATTACTATCATTAATCAATATTATAATAAAACCAAATATGTAAAATTTGTAGTAATAAGGACTTATAACACGAGAAGACGGTATGACAGACAATTTTATCGGTTTGAAAGAAAAGGTATTTAAAAAATTGTTAATAATTTTCATATTTTAAAAACATTTTGGACATAAAAGTCTATCTATGTTTGTCAAAACATAAAAATATTTTTCTGTGTCTGTTTAATTATTTTTTTACAATATAACAGTGGTACTTATATTGACAACATTTTTTTATTCAATTTATGATATCATGATGCGCCAATTGGTTTTTTGATAATACATTTTCTATGGTGCTCCATTTTTATTTTGTTAAGTTTATAACATTCATAATTCATATAGTACCAATAATATTCAAACATTTCACCACCAGTCTACGCCTAACAAGCAGATAAAAACGAAGACACTTGTATATAAACGTATGTTTCAAAAATTCAAACAATACAATTTATTTAAAATCTAGAGCATAATTTTCGACTTCTAAAAATCAACAATATAGATATACAATAAATTATTATTTATTATCTGAAATAATATTAAAAGGACAGTTTTTTATTTTTCTGAATGTATTGAAGCTAATAAAAGCCAATTTATTAAAGCTACTTGTCTACAAAAAAATAAATAAATAAATAAATTGACAATTTTACAATAATTGGACTACAAATTCAAAACTTACCTGTAAGCTTAGTTTATATGTACCAGACAATATCGGCATGGTCATTATTGAGTAATATAGTATAAAAAGTGATTTACCAAGCATGCTTATCGCTATTCTTTCATTTAATAATGAATTTTTATTCAAATTTGAATTTTCAAAATTTCTAAGTATATCAAGACTAAAATAACTAAATATTTATTTGATCTATTTTTCGTAAATTCTTGAGATTTTTTGCTATACTTAAGAGATGGACCTACTTTGCGATACAAATAGCATTATCGAAGAAGAATTGTTATACGGTTGATTCTTAATAAATCGATCATTGATAATTGACGAGGAATAACTCATCATTTTCAATTATTATTCTAAATAACTATTATAACAATAACATGTGTTTTTTTGCAAATAATATATATTATGATACTTAAATTTAGTTTACAAATACTGCTTTAGTTAAATGGATTTTCAATGAACTTTTTGTTTTTAATTTCAATATTTTTAAATATCGTACTACTTTTCTGGTTAAACTTAATTTGATCTAGACTTTATTATGTTTAAATTAATAATTGTTGTCTGCTAAATATATTTTAATCATTCTACAACTCAATAAATTATATTATAACATATTTTACTGATTAAGTGCACTAATATTTAATAAATTTTAAGTTCACCATACGATAATAATAATAATAATAATAATAATTTCAAGTTTGAAAACACGATTGACAATTTGAGGAAATTGGTACTACAATCTGTATTTATCATCACGACTTGTTACGTTTAACAAACTACAAAGGAGAATATACCGTATTTGACATATATAAATGCACCACGTAATAATATAGCCATTGGAAAATAGACTTTAATAAAACCAGAAATGTGACTTTCAATCGCATCACGCGTAGTTGGTGCGCATTTAATGACAAACATGATATAATGCACTTACACACTATAATATACTGTATATTGGCATAAAATCAAGAATAATAATGCATTTTAAATGATAGTATACGAATCATGTAAAGTATATTATGGCAATACCACACCGAGAGCCCATTAGCGGTTTTATAGTTATAATGACAAGTTGATAATGTTATTATTTATCATGTTCTAAAATAATATAAGTCATTTAAGTTCTACTATGTAGAAAATATTATATAGGACTCAGGAATTAAAAGAAATATTTTAAAAACTAAAAAATGATAAATTTCATAATAATTAAATGTGTATCATTAAAATGCAGCGAAATATGTAATAATACATCAAGTTAAAAATGATTTTTTCTCAATTAAACTGACGAAAAAATCAAAAACCATATTTAATTTAAAGAAACTTATTATATGTTTTTTATTAAGTATAATATATTCATTATTATATAAAGTTTTTTTTTTAATGTTGAACAATTTTTTTTTGTCACGTCATGTTTACTAGTTTTATTCAAAAATTTGAAAGTTATAATTTAATTTAATTTTTGGTTAACTTAGTTTAGTTTAAACTTTAAAGTCAATACAAAATTTTTTAAAACTTTTTATTGAAATTAAAGATTATTTTTTGTGTATAATACCAGTTGATTTTTTTTTTTTTTATCAACTCTTATAAATATTATAATAGCGTATACCTATATACAGATTTTTTTACAGAAACCCATTAAAGTTTTTCTTGACCAAAAAAATCGAAAATTACCAGAAATATTTGTTGAAATGAGACCAACATTGATTAAAATGTATAGAAATTAAACGAAATTAAAAATAAAATGAATAAATTTTATTTGGGTACTTTTTAAAATGAAAATTTAGTTTGATGATTTCACGTTATTAAAAAAAAAAAAGATTTGAGATTATTAATCACGTTAACTTAAATTCAAAAGAATTAGTTAAAATGAAAGTTTTATAACTGGTTACTGCCCATCTTTGATTATTATCGTGTGTACATTTGAAATCGATTAAACTTAGCTACAAAACGATACAATTTAAACATATTATTTTTCATCAAATTATTAAAAACAAAATTGACTGTTTAAGAAACTCACTTAGTTCAGCTGTAGTTGTTATTTTAAAAATAGACGTTTGGTAGTTTATTAGCTAAACATTAAACATTTAGATAGCTACAATACTAATTGTCCAATTCCCGATATCTTGTTCATTGTGCTCTTATCGATTGTAAACGTTGTAAAGGATGATTTTGTGGAGATTACTTGTTGCTCTCGACATCACCCGTTTCCACCAATTTACTATATTATGTTATGAATTATGATCATATTTATTTTCGTTTGTTCATATATTAAATATAAATTATAAAGAAATTATTAAGATAGAAATTGAAGTATAAACGAGAACATTTCTATGCCATAAAACTCTTATCGATCACAATTTATTATAACTGAGTGATTCGAGTATAATGCAACTACCTATGTAAGACACTCGTTATAAGATAATAACGTTAAATAGACCACCCTAAATAGGTATTATAATAGGTACTATTAATACTCATATAGATTATATTATTATTCATTTAATATGGACAGTTGAGATAAAAATGTTAATTTATCGTTTTATTCTATAATAATTGTAGTACAACATCCGGCATAAACGTTTTTGTCATTTAATAACCATATGGCATACAATTAACACTGTGGAGTTCATATAAAATAAAAATGGGGTTGAAAAATGTTAGTCTTAAATATTATTATACCAAAACATATTTATAGATGGAGATGTTACAAAAAAATATTGTTCTACAAGTGTTTACAACAATAAACAAATTAAATCATTAAAATTAAAGATATTATTTTATTCTGTTTATTTTTCGGTAAATTTTATATTCATTGTGTATATGATATCTATATTATATTAGTATATTACCTATTAATAATAAATAATTTATATAAAGGCCCTATATTATAAAGCATCAAGTATGGGCCATGCAGTACAATTCATTAAAAAAATTGCAATGCTATGTCAAAGGAAAGCAATTCAAAATATTATTCAACATTAAAAAAAATAAATATTTCTTGTCTAAAAAATTAAAAAATTTAATTCCAATGTCAAAAAAAAACATAAGAGATGTTTCAGCTCTTCAAAAATGCATTTATCGAACCAGACATCAAACTTAACCGATAAATTCAACTTTTATAAGTAAAGTAGGTACAATACGTTATTAATTTTTTAAAACCCGTAATTTCTAAAAATGAGAACTATTTAATGATTAATTAAATAAATTCAAAAATATAATTATTTTGTCTTGTGAAATCTTGTTTTAGCTTTCTGTGTAAGACAGAAATAATATATGTTGATGATGGGACATTTTTACACTAACCACATTTTTTTTTTTTACAATTTACCTTACACGATAGAGTACAAATTAATGAATAATCACTATGTTCCATTAGTATTTTGTTTTTTGCCCAATACCCAAATACAACAAGAAACATATTTCAAAGTATTAAGAATAATAACTATAGCAAATAATATATATTATATATGTGGTTAAAATTTAATATAATTTTTTTTTTATTATTAATTTATTTATTTTCGTTTAAAAAATCGAATGGCATACATACATGTAAATTCATATAAATATTTATTCTGATTTGCTTAATTTATTGTGGAAACAAAGGTTTTTATAATAACTACTCTTACTAAGTGTTAAATATAAGTAATTAAGTCAATCTTGCTCGATTTAATGATTATAAACTTGCCATACAATTATAAAATTTTTAAACATTCGAATTACAAAATAAACGTAACAATCTGACTAGATTAGTACTAATGATAAAATTATCTGTTTGTAATTTAATTTTTTAATTTACAATTTTCTAATAAAATCTAAAAATTGTAAACAAACTAACATCGTAACTAACATAATATTATGAAATTATTATCTAAAGCGTTCATTTGGACTGATATATTAAAATCTAGAAGATCTATCAGATTATTTTGTATTTAATTTGATGTGAGATATTCCAGACAACTTTGAGTAGTAAAGTCTTAATAAACTGATTATATTTATGTAAATTTAAAATTTCATCCAAAAGTATATAGGCATGTATGATGAAAAGTTTATATCAAACTATTGATAATTTTGAACCATTACCATTCACGTTTTAATCAATAGTTTAATAAATCTTATTTAAATATAAGTTTATTCATAAAACTTTTAACTAAAAATGCTAGATAGATGTTTATATTAAAATAAATAACGCCAATTTGTATATTCAGACTAAAAAAAAAAAAAATTAATTTTATTAACATTTACTAGTAAAGCTATGTAATGTTAAGCTCATATAATATTAAGCATATTTCGTGTATTTGACTTAAGATAAATAAACAAAATAATATTATTACTTATTAAATATTGTTATTATTAAGTTCTTAGAAACTATAGAAAAATATTATGTATTATAATATGTATATACATTATACATATATAAATATATTATATATTATGTATATGTATACTGACTTTTCAGAAATAACATTAGTTACCTATAACTAATTATTATTATTTTTATAAAAACTATACTTAATGATGTTGATTAAACTAACATCTTTTCAATTTCTAACTTTATAATTTTAAAATGTAAATACGCCTTAGAAATAATACATTTATTTTTTTTTATTCAAAATAATAATAATGATTATCTATAATACATTCATGTACCTAAAGTAAAATGTAAAATATTCTTTAAAAATATATTAGTATCATTATTTTACTATAGATGATCTGAAGATACAATAGTGGAAACGGGAATCAAACCTTTTTGAAATTGGTGGCAACAGGCAATGACGGAAACGGTACATACTGCACCAATGCACTAAGGTAGAGACAATATTATATTGAATAGGTATAGCAATACTAACCAAGTTGAACAAGTACCATTTCCGAAAAAATTTCTAAATCTTGGTGTAACAAATACGTGATATTTTAACAATAAAATCATTGATTATTATCGAACAGTGGGTGGCATACGAGTGTACGAGTATAATAGGAGATTCCTTAAAATGTTTTCTCTTATATTGTTCTTGAATAAAAGCATTTGTTTGTTCAAAAATTTCAAAAAAGTAATTCTTCTTATAAATTGGATAGTATCTAAATTACCCAATTTCGTTCGCCTACATTTTTTTAATTACTTCATATACATTTAGTTCGTAATTTATACATTATTTTTACTTTATTCTTAAATACATAGCTTATTTCTAAAATAATGTTATGTGCTAAATCTTATTGTTGTAAATATTTTTTGCGCAACGTAATTTCTTCTCTATTTTTTTTTTTAATTTTTACATATCATATGTTTTATACTAACCTTATTAAAAATTAGAAAATTATGGTTAAACAGGGTGAGGGGAAAATATATTGTAAATTGATGAATCGAGTCAATATAAATTGACAATGAAATGGACCTAAATATTTGGAAAATGTTGGAAGAAGAATATAAAAGGTTTCAATGGGTTGTATGCACTAATATATATAAATATATAATTTGTAACCAATGGCAACCGTTTAAATAAACAAAAAGTATTCTATTTTTCTTTGACAAAACTAAATTCATGTGTGAACCAACTACAAAAGGATTGAAAATATAACTTATTGAATACTTCTAGTATAGTTTCTGAATACATAGTAAACAAAAATATTGATGAAGAAACAAAAAACAATTTAAGAAACTAACAAAGTTCTGAAATACATACGAAAAGCTTAGATACTCAGTTTTTAAATTTTATTAATTCATGAAATAAATGTGTATAACTCTAATTTACTTTTTAAATAAATGAGCATCACTGAGATCCTGAGCCTTGAGATTAATATTATATTTAGTTTAACACGCACATTATTCCTATGTATCATACATGGAAATCATCTCGTAAAGGTAATATTGATTTTTATTACTTCTGAATTTACGTCCATGTCAATCGCATACCAATTATTGATCATTACAGTGATTCGAAAACATTTGACTTTATTTATCAAATAATCACCAGTGATGCCTACTTGCACTCTAAATTTAGGTGTTCTCATATAAATTTAATATATTATTAATATTATAAATATACCGATTGCAACCAAACACACATTGGTTCCAATTGACTTATATTATTAGTATAATTGTTTTATTTAAAAATGTATTTTTTATGGAGCAAAACAATATAGTTAATTTAAATGCCTTAATGGTATACAATATATTATACGTTGTTGAATAATAATTAGTAAATGTATTCTCAGTACCTACATACATTTATACATATACTAAGGAATTCTAAAAGACATACAATAAAAAAAGATTTTAATATAATAGAGTTGATTTTTATAACTTATTATTTTTATAAACTCGAAATTATATTACATATTTTTTTTTTTACAATCTTGAAGCTCTTTGTTGTTTTTTTTCTTCATTAGTCTATAGAAAACACCATTCTTGAGGAATATTGTTAGCTCATCATGTGAATGCTCTGTATTATATTTACATCAAAATACGTTAGACGAATTCGAGATATTTATTTAGTTTTAGTAACCACTAAAAACAGTATTTCTTACTTATTTTGAATAGGCCACAATCAGGAGATTTTTAAAAGAAAAAAGGTCACGCTGGTCATCTTAGGGTCTCAGTCAGATGACACCCACAGTTTCATACGTGGAAGTAGTATAATATACAATGATAGCTGAGATAGGCACGTTAAAATTCACAATAACCAGTGGGGGATAGTAGTTTTTATATTTCTAGTTTAATTGAAAACCGCATCATCGATAAAATATAATATTATATTCATTACCGGTCACTGAAAATAACATCACAAACAATAATATTATATGGTATTGAACTTTCACTGCGTGTGGCATTATTATTATTATTCAGTCACCATCTATAATACATCGGTCATATAATTATTATAATGTCATATCATTAGAACAAAATTAACTATGCATAATCAGTCATAATAAAGAGATTGAGTAAAATATATTACTGACATTTACAGACATCTAGTTTTTCTTAATATTTAATTTTATCTCTTTATTTTGGCTTATAAAAGTTTAAGCCGACCATTAGTTTTTTATAAATTAACGATAGCTCTGTTCTTGCATTATCTTTATTATTTCAGATTATATATTAAAAACTTCTCGTATGATAAATCTGAATAATTGTAATAATAATTTTATAAATAATTTATTTCATAGTTACTATAATATACTTATATATAATATATAATTACTAAAACATGACAAAAATAATTATGCGTTGAAAATTTCATTCTATATAATAATTATATTATGTAATACGGTACTTGACATTTTGTATAATGTGTCAGTGGTGTGCCGTACATTAGTATAAGCTCTAAATTATGACTAGGAAATAACTTTGAAACTGATAACGGTTTATCTAATTATAATTCGGCATCTGCATTTCATACATAAGTGACACAGCTGCAGTGTTGTATTGGACTTGACATTTTAACCAAGACCACTGGTATCAATTGATTTAGTTAAAAGTACATAATATAATATACCGATATACCAGCGACAATATTATAGCTGTATTTTTATAATATTTTGTTTTAGCGTATGCCATCTTCGATCAATGGACAATTTATTTAAACCATTTCGTACTGTTGCTTGCAATTATCAGACATCGTGTGAATACGAATGAGACTTAGTTTTGAATTTGAAATAATTTTACAAAGAATGCTAAACTACTTTTTTTATTTAATGCCATATTATAAAATATATTCTGAATATATTACAACTAATGTCAGGTGCCGTGATGGTACTTGCATAAAATCGATATAAAAATTATTATCTTGTTCTTGGAATTATCTCATGATGCAAAGATGGACAAGTTAAGTGAACATATGTTGGTCATGGTTGAAGTTACTATGACCCTCACCTTTGGATATAATAATATTATCATACATATTATGCGTATGATGATGATGAAAATAATAATAATAATATGTAACAATTTAATCTCTGCCATATGTCAATGCACCGCTGCACTACTTATATTTGCAGTAAATACGTTCAGATAAATGTGGAGGCTGAAGGAGCTCACAAGGCGATCAGAAACTGCAATTACTATATAATATTACTATTCGCTTCGACGGCGGTGGTCAAGGAGTCCGTGTCATTGACTGAGACTGAATGTTCGAAACGCGAGTTTAGGGACCGGTCTGAGATTATACGAACGCGATCGTCATCTTCAGTGGTGTTAAAATATTATCATTATTATTATAATATGAGAGCGCATTTTTTTCTCAGTCCTCTTCCGACACGTCGCAGCACATGTGTACGACGGACGACGACGACGACGACGATAATAATAATAATACGGTCGGCATATTCTTTTAATGCATTATAGGTACCTACCGTATAGCGTATATATAATATTATCGTCTTCACGTGTCTCCTCTACGACGGGACTTACCGGTCTTAACGGAATGCGCCATTATACACATTAGCGTTTCGAGGAGTCCGTCGTAATGGTTTCAATCGTCTGCCTCTGTACGGTGCGCGTTTGCGTTTATGATAATATAATATGTACGTAATATAATAAATAATAATATACTCGTTCATTATGCGCATGTTTGGGGCGATGACACGCGGTTGCCGTGCACTAGCCTTTATCGGTCGGAGATCATGGCTAAGTAGATTCGGAATGGATCTGTGATATGTGCAGTGTATAGTACTGCTCTTCGTCCATACACCTTCACCCCCTCGTATCCGCCGGCTCAGGATTAGTGTGACACATACAGGACACGACGGTATTCCGTGACACGAACCGAGAGGTGCGTTTATTATTATTATTATTAGTAGTAGTAGTAGTATTATCATCATCAGCAGCACCAGCACTCGTTAGATAACAGCCACTACGGTGTGTAATATTATAATTTTAATCGCGGTAGGGACCTGTATAATAATAATCTTAATGTGTATTAATAAATTCTTCCGCGGTCGTCCTGCGCCTCTGACTGCACCATAACTGCTGCCTAAATTACCTCGGCCGTTTATACTATCCATTTAGAGCTTTAAGCATGTACATTTTCATGTGAAGTTTTTTGTTTTTTCTACTTTTTAAGTATATCAACTCCGAATCCATTGAACGTATTTTGAAAATACTGCAATATTATGTTACGACGTACAAATATCTCAACGCTCCTAAACGAACGAAGTCGAGATACGTCAAAAAACATTACAATACTATCATAATCGTCGACCTGCAGCTACTAACACCTGGCTTCAACCCTCATTTTTGAAAACGGAGTTTTTTTTCTTGTCGAGACGTTTTCTTGAATCGCGTTTAGAGCCCCCGCCGCGGAACACCCGGATACGGTTCTTATTTTTATCTCTGCGTACGGTATAGACCTTTTTATATTTTTGTTAGAGTTCACTGAACCCTTATACAGATTCTACGCTATAATATAGAGGTACTCTGTCAGTACTTGCACTATAAGTTATATAATACATTATTGCGAAGTCCCTTACGGCATCAGATTGTAACGCGTATATGCATATTATTATACGAGTATATATATATATACTATAAAATGTTACCCCATTGGTGTAATTTTGGCAATAACGCAAATGGTATCCAAATTAAATTTCCCAACGTTAGTAGATAATAATATTATCAATGCTTTTAGACATTAACTAACAATATAAGCAATGTTGTAAAAATCAAATATGTTGTTAATACGAGTACATTTACAACGATAAATATGAAATTGCCTTAATGTTGACAATGTTAATAATTTTGTACTACTAAATATTTAAGTTAGGTAGTAGTTTAGGTAAGAAATTTTAAATAATTAAAATGGATCTCGGCCAGCATAACCGTCAAATTGCTAAATACCTAAATTATTACTGCGATCGATCTGCAGAAGCATATATACAACCTCGCGGTGTAAAATGATACCATAATCATACTTCAAATCCAGCGTAAGCACAAATATTCTATGTTTTTGGAATTAAAAAAAAAAAAGTGAATATGTAAATGTATTACTTTTTGTGGAAGTTATTTATACCTGCATTCTCAGCCAACCCTTCTCGTCAGTGGTTGTTTTTTAAAAAAAAATTATCGTCCAATCGTATTAATGCATAATATATGCGGGTTATGTCAGTTCATAAAAATATTCCAAGTGATTATTGCCATAGGAATCAGCGGTTCTCAAACTTTTTAACTCATGAAGCCTTATTTATGTTGTAAAAATATTTTTCAAAGTTCTTTTACACGTTAAAGTCATTTTAATAGTTTTTAGGGATTTAATTAATATATTATATACATTTTTAGTATAAATAAGGAAATATTTTTAAAGAAATAAAATAGTATTTTAATAATATTTGCTTTAGTATAGAAGTTTGAAATGTTTTTAATCCATATTTATAATTTTAATTTATACATTTGATAATACCTTTGTTTGTGTCTAGTATTTACTGTCTACTGTCTAGTGATTATCGGATATAGTCCGAGACTCAAACAAATAACAGTTGGAAATTTATTATTATCGCATTTGTTTTTAGTGCCTCTAGGTTTATTTATTGTGTGTACCTAAGTTTTGCTTTGTATTATTTTTATTATAGTTAAAAGTGTTAATAATGACAAATATTAAACCGTAATTTTTCTATCGTTTGTGTTTTGTAATAGGTAATGTTTATGTGATGAAATGTTAATCATAATGAAAAAATAAATAATTTTTGGTTATTTTTTAAGGTCATTTGACTCGGACTAGTGAACCATTCTATCAATTTATTTTCAATAAATTATATACATTTTCTCGGAATTTGATCGTAAACTAAAAAAGAAATACATTGTTCGATTTTAGTTAAAATATGTAAACATCAGTTTGTATTGCTGAACCATGTAGTGTCTAGGAAGTTTACAAATCAAATATTTAAAATGACTTTGTATACAAAATGTGCATGATATAACATAGTGTATATTATGATCATTATAACTTTCAAAAACATTCACCGTAATAACATAACCGATGTATAAGTTTAACAGTATTCGTTGAATAAGTTTTTTTTAATAACACCATTTGCAAGCGAGCGATTCTCGCTAAAAATTAATAGTTTTGAAAGTTTCTAGACACACCACATAATTTATAAATTAGTGATCCTTAATAAATTAATCGTTTTTATACAAAAAAATGTATTGGCATAGTACATGGTTTTTAATTAGTGTGTGTTATTTTTTTTGCATTTAGGTTTGCTTGTTTCAATTATTTTATTTCTATTAAGATAAGTGTTTTAAAAGTTACATGCGACCATTGCCAGATCAAAGTTTTGAAGACTTTCTGGGGTGTAATAACTAATATTGAATGTTATTAAAAAAATAACCATTTAAAAGTTGTTAGATGCATTAATTATATTCTTTAATAGGTATTTGATAAAAGTGATGATAAATTTAAAAAAGAAAAAATTTCAACTAGGTTGGTATTTCATGTCACGTATTCCTTTAAATGGAGTCATAACTAACGAAAAAGGAAAAAACCAAGTTCAAATTATAATAGTTTAAAATAAACGTGTTATTTACGAGTTATTTCTTAAAATCCTTTTTTTTCTTGACCATTATTCAGTATTCTTATTAATTAATCACATTTTAACGAAGTTGGAAATTCTAGGACATCAACCTAAGGCCTCTAAAACAAACTCAGCCTTGTACATTAGTCTCTTTACACCAGGCATCATAGGTATTAACGTTTTTCTAAGTTCAGGTCGAATTTTATATTTATATTTATGCTGTGGGCCATATATAATTACAATAACCCTTCTTTTTAAGAATCTAAAGTATTATTATTTAAAAAGAATGAATTTTTAATCTATGATTTTACATTTTCATCAGCTGGGCGGCTACCGACTGGAATACTTTCACAGGTTGAGCACACCACTCCTACACTCTCGTTAAATCCGGTGCTGCTTTTCATCCTTGTTGTACGTTTTTGCGTATAGAACAATACAATATCTATCGATTGGAAAGTTTTTATTTTGAACAATAATATAACAAATTGAATATGAAATAGGTTATTATTTGAACTGTATGATTAGTTTCAAAACTAACCATTGCAACTTTACAATTTACGACAATATTGATAAGTTTGGTAGCCCATTCTAAATTGTTGTTAAACAAAAAATACTTATCATACCAATTACTTATTCATATAGGTAATAATTTAACTTATTATTAGTTTCATCAACTATTTTATTTTTTATCATAATAATAAACGTATACTTAAAAAAATCCATTCGACCGTATCAAACATTTTATATTATTTTTGAATTTCTATTACCTAAAAATGTAGACAAAGTCCAATATATAAAATAAAATGTATATAATATGTAAATATATTATACTACGTTATTGAAACTACAACTAAAAAGTATCTGAATCATGTACCTATCCATATTCGAGATGTTATTATTTATTTCAAAATGTAACTATAAAAATAAACATTTTCATAAAATTGTATCAACCTTTTTTCCTATGCATGATTTATAACTTGAAAATAAGTTAGCTATTTAAATATTTTGTTTATTGCCTGTTATCGGTACAAAACAATACAGATAGTAAATATTAGTGAACAATTTTATCGTCATAGGATTCAGGAAATAAATGAGAAAACTTATAGTAGGTACTAAGACCTAGTAACTAAGTAGATGTTATGAAATATAATTATAGAAATAATATCATTTACTTGTGATTATTAATAAGAACTTAATTCCAAAAAACATCTGACATTTAAATCGTATCTCAAAATTTAGAATATAAAAATAATTTTACATTTTTAAAATTTATAGTCCAACGTTAGATGCAAACACATTTTAGAATACTATTCAGAAAAATCCACACTTCAAAAATTATATCAAACATCATAATATTGATTTATATAATCTAAACAAAATATTATATCTATAATTTATACATCAACTACTTAAGTATACATATAATTATCACATGATTATAAGTACGTATTATGATGTTATCGTATGTATGTCAGTGGCGCTCTTTAATAATCTGTTAATTTTCGTATGTAATTATTACTGATTATACTAATTAATGATTGAATGTTTGGCATAAATATATATATGATAAATAAAGAAATATGAAAACTATGAGTTTATGACTATTATCATAAATTATGAACCTTGATAACTAGATACATTAAAGCATATAAAATTTTAAAGGTTACAGAAATTATTTAATTTCTATAAAAATACTTTTGGCAAAATTGTATACTTAAAACAACGAATAAATGCTTACATTGTCAAAAAATAATAAATATTATTATGCAGCAAATTAAACTTTCATATCCTAAAAGCTGGTAAGTTCATCTAAATATCTAATAACAATCAAAATAATGAATTGAAAACTTTCATTAATAAAAATAATTTTAGGCAATGTTAATGTACAATATAATTATATTGCCATTGTAATTTTTTTAATTCTGATAGAATTAAACTGTAGATTATATGCATTGTTCTTCATAATTAATTAAAAAGTTAAAGGTAAGTTATATCTATATATTCATCTCAGGAACTTACCTTGTTGTAGTGTGGGGACAATAGGACATAGTCTATTTAATAATATATTATAAGTGTATATTTTATTAAGTTAAACCACATATTTATATATATCTATAACACTGTAGTTCAAACTAATAAATATTTTTGTTATTCGAACGCCAACGTGAATTCATTGATATTCATTCATAAATATTAACTAATATTCCAATATACATAATATAGTTAGTAGTTACGTCCACACAAATATAATATAATAATTACATATTACAGAAAGTAATTAAGTTAATAAGGTACAATAAGAAGGAAGAAGGAAGATAAATAAATTGTTATTATTTAATAACAAAGTTGCACAATCACTTTATGCATTATGCGTAATTCGGGCGATAATAGACAAAAATAATTAATTAAATTCTTTTTAAATTCTCTTTATTAAATATTAACTTCTAAAGTTTAAAATAATATTTATCAACTATTTTGTTATATATCGTTCTTAACATTGATTTAACTAAAACAACTCAAGTTGATTGTTTTTGTTCACATACTCGCCTTAGTATTTGAGAATATTTTATCCATTTAATATACCTAATAAAGTTATTATTTCAAAAAACATTAATGTTTATGGCTATAATTCTCGTACATAATTGTAATTAATTACAAAATAACATTTTTGGAAAAAATGATAATTTTACTACTTTTTATTGTGATCGATATCATTTACTTTTTTGAATTATATTTATTTTTGATTTTATATTTCTAAGCAGAATATATAATATTACTTGGAGTATTTCAATCTATAAAACTTAACTTTGGAAGAAGTAATTTATTATTTATAAGACGTATTTAAAGTTCAGTCGAACGAAATATTGTATGAAAATATTTTGCGGGATATACTTGTCCTATCATAATTTTAAATGTTTATAGCTTCTAAGTTATACTCGTATAAAATTCGATTTTCATACATTGAACGTACTACTACACAACTTACTTGAATATCGTTGATCAATTTACGAAATTGAGCCATTTCAATATTATATAAATAATACGTATTATAAACTATGCTAATTTTGGATATCAGATAGTAATATATTAAATTATTAAAATATATTAAATATAATATATAAATTATATAAATATATACAAATTACATAAATTTAAATTGCAGTTTAATTAATGCTAATGACTTACTAAATATCCAATGTATTTTGCTTGCACTATTTTAAAATTATAATTATTGAATTTTAAACAGTCATCGACTGAATGACTTGATAGTCACTATAAATTGCTGTGTTAAGTTGTTAAAAGTAAAAAAAAAATCATAATACTTATTTGTATACAAGTCAACAAGGTGATATATAATAAGTCAACTGGTAAACAGGTAAGTCTGTACCTAGGGAGGTTTTGGTGGTTTAAATGTCCCCTCCCTTAAATTTTTTCGTGTTATATTATTTGGCTATATTAAATTACCTATACAGTATTCTAATAAAATTAGAACACAATTTTTTAGCTTAAAATCCCTTCCGAAATTAATTTCCAGTTACGGCCTTGTTAACGGCTTTGTAAACAGGATATGTCTATCTATTCTATTAGTGCGGTGCAATAGACTAATTATTAACTATTAATACGATATTTTTAATATGCTGTACATGTCGAAAAATGACAAATAAGCAAAATAAAACTTTTTACTTCAGATTTATTGACTATAATTCAAACTTGTAGCTGTTTGAAAAAAAAACATACAAATGCATATAAATCGAGGACCTAATAATAATCGTTTATTGTGCAAAAATAACAACAACGATGATAGTTAACGATTAACATAACACATACGTATTAATTATTAACAAGCAATGCAATAATATACGTACTTAATGTCTAATTATTATATTTTATTATTATAAAATTAGGAGAAACCTATCTATCTGTTACATGTATGTATTTGTAAATCAGACTTTGCCGTATATGGAGTAATTAGCTAAATTCGTGACATAGATTTGATATAATTACAAAATTATTGAACAGAGCAGCAATTTGTGGCTATTTTTTTTTAATGGTCGTAGTTTTTTTAATAATCTATCATGGATCTTATTAAAAATATGTTTATAATACTATTTAATAATATTATGATAGTGTCTATGCTGTAGTGCATTAATAAATATTATTCACTTAAATTTAGTGGTTTATTTGATTTATGCTAAAATAGTTATAAATACAGTTAAGCATATTAATAATATAATTATTACAAGACAAACAAATCGTATAAATTTATCAACAGATAAAAATGTAACATTAGATGCTGTAAATCATTATAAGATAACTATATTTTTATCATTTTATAAAAGAACTTCGACAAAGATTTTTATCTCATCCAGAAATTTTTAAAAATAATAAATAAATGTGATTTATAAGTGGTCATTTTTTATTAATAATAGATGCAATTTCTTATAGGATTTGAATATTTATTTTCAGATGCCTGTTAATTGTTATGATTGATAATGAAGTATTATCATTTAAAAAACTGATAGATTTGTTTGCTTCAGAAGTAGAGAATTTTAATAGATCATTTCTTGAGCTTAAGTTATGGAGACGGAAATCAAATAAAATTAATTTGTCTAAAACTGGACTACAAATTCTTATCGAATGTGATTCTAATATATATCCTAATATCTATTTTATTTTTAAAATATTTTCTACGTTATCCGTGTCCACTACTACGCCTGAACAATATATTTTAAAAATTAAAAAGTTTGAAACTATAGTTAAGAAATACATACTATTATTATTATTATTATTATTATTATATTTAGTAATAATTTAAATACTTGATTGATATGCAGCTTTTAGTTATAGGACCGTTTAAAGCCAAGAAAATTAGTATTGGTATTATGTTTCCATAAATTATTAGTTTTAATAATCGATCTAATAATTTAATGGTAGCCGGTAGGTATAAGATATGAATATTCTAATATTCTATTTTTTTTTTTTTATTATTATTTTAATACATCTATTCCAAATCCAAATAACAAAACAAAAATAACAAAAGAGTGATGTTAATATGTATCCCCTTTTATTATAATTCATAAATTGTATATACCATGGTGTAAATAAGTGAGGGGGCTAAGCCCCCACCCAAAAAAACAATAAATAGACAAAACCTATCCCCCCCCTAGTACAATTTTTTTAATTACTCCACTGCTCCCGTGTGAGTTCGATGATGTGCTGTTAGATGAATATTCTGAGTGAACGATTTTCCACACATATCACACTGGTATGGCTTTTCTCCTGTGTGAGTTCGACGGTGTACTTTTAGATGAGTATTTCGTGCAAACGATTTACCACACATATCACATTGGTATGGTTTTTCTCCCGTATGAATTCGATAGTGTACTTTTAGATCAAAATTTTGAGCAAACGATTTATCACACACATCACATTGATATGGCTTCTCTCCCGTGTGCGTTCGCTGATGATATTTCAAACTATTGCTATAATTAAACGATTTGCAACAAACGTTACACTTGTAGTATGGCTTCTCTCCCGTGTGAGTTCGATGGTGTACTTTTAGATCAAAATTTTGAGAAAACGATTTACCACACACATCACACTGATATGGCTTCTCTCCTGTGTGCGTTCGTTGATGAATTATCACACTATTATGATAAGTAAACGATTTTTCACAAACGTTACACTGGTATGGCTTCTCTCCCGTGTGAGTTCGACGGTGTACTTTCAGATGAGATTTTCGTGTAAACGATTTACCACACACATCACACTGATATGACTTTTCTTCTATGTATGTCTTTTGATGTTCCATAATATTTATTTTTTCGATTTTTCACATATAGTCATCAATTCTACCAAATATATTTCTAACACATGTATATATATTCAGGTTTTGCTATATAATAATAAGTACACCAATTAAATTTGACGACATTTAATTTACATATTTTATGTTTTAAACAATATATGTTTTTTTTTTCAATAACTACGTCTAATACTTCTAGTATTCTGTTATAGTGCATTAGAACGTATTTACATTGCTAATTTTTTTTAGCCAGTATTGTTTACAATTCTTCAAAAAAAATTCTCAGAAAAATCGAAAATTTTAGTTGTCTATAAATAGCACAAAAAAGTTAAAATATTTTGAAACTTTAACTGTGTGCACATAATATTAATATAAACATTAATTGGTGAAAATGTCAAGTATTTACAGTGATTAGTTTTTGAGTTAAACCACATAAAAACATCGATTTGTTCAAAAACTGGTTTTATGTAAAAATTCCTGTTTTTCCGTAACTTTCTTTTTGTTTTTCTCAATTTGTTTGAAAAATCTTGGAAAATGTTTACTTTTGATCTCTATAATGCATCTAAGGATACACACTATAATCAATGGTACTTATTATAAAAACCACTGCTAACAGTAATAAATCGAACTAGTTATTTTGGCTTATCCGTTATTAATAATATTAAAATCATTATTATATGATATTATTTATTTATTACTACGCATAATAATAAAAATATTATAGAGTATTTTATGATATAATATGACGTATAATATGTACATAACACACAATAAATCTGATAGGTAAAAGTTTATTTGTCACAATTCGTCAATTTTGGTGGACATTATATGTTCAAAATACCCATTACTCAAAGTGGCAAAATATATTGTTTATTGGGTCAACGGACAAAATAATAATGATACATATTATACGGACGGGATAGGTTGCTGCACTTATCTTCGATGGCATATCTATCACTTGTGTTACCGTCAGTGTGCGCGTGTGGGTGTGTGTGTTGACACGATAATATAATAATATTATACAGATATGCGAGTGTGGAAAGTGTCACTATCAAAAACGACATAACAATGCACTATACGCACGTATTATACATCAAACAGTCGATATCTCAACCGTCTAGACAGGTTGGCTATTCTATACGAGACTTGTAATAATATATTGACTTTGGACACACATACGTTTAGGTATAATAAGTATCTATGTACACCATAATGATGTATGTATTATCGTCTCGGGTACCTACACCGTTATTCGATCGTTACAAATTATTACTGTTACTATCGAACGGTATATATAATTCTATTATAATAATGTATGCGAGCATGTATATCGTACAATATCCAGTGGTGTATGAGAAAGGGGTCGAGGGGTAGATTTAACGTAATATACCCACTAAATCTACGGCGATACACGTTGGTATGCACAATCGCTTAGAACATAATATATTCCACGGATATTTGCGATTTTCAATTTTCTGATGGTGTACACACGTAAATAAAGTTATCAAGCGAATAATAAAAAAAAAAGTATTTCAAAAACCAGTAAAGACCAAAATATCACCAACACAAATACACGGTATTTTATGTGTACATTTTTTAAATTTGTTATTGTTGTGATATTTAATAAAATATATCTGCGCGTATATGTGTGTGTATCTGTATTCTGTGTATGTAAATATGACTATAATGTTTAATCAATGTGGTCAATTCTGCGAAGAGAGACCAAACAGCTAAAAATTTGCATTATATAAAACAAACTATGTTTGGCTTGGCGAAATTAATGAGAAATCAATTTCCATTAAGTTTCGCTAAAAAAAAATAATTAAAAAAAGGTACCTATTAGTGGTACCGATATGGACATGTATTATAGCCTATAAGTAGGAATTAGAATACATACATTATTAGCACTGAAAAAGCTTATTTTTAGCACTTATTTAATATCTACGTAAAAACAACAAAATATGATGTGTTATATGAATAGAATTAAAAATTGAAAACATGCAAAACAAATAGGAAAAAACATTACATAAGTACCCATTTTTTTCTTATTATATATATTTATTTTTAATTGTTATCAGTTAATTGATAAAAGTAGAGAATACATACCAACTATCAATAAAGAAATAATAATTCATTACAGTATAAGTACTATATAGGCTTTCTTATATAAATTTTCAATATATAATTCCAGTTCTAATAAAAAAATCAACAAGTTATGTGTAATTTCATAAAATATATTATATATTTATTTTAGTATATTTGTAGATGTAAACAAAGAGTTCTTGTAGTTCTATATAAGAAAAAACTAAAAATTACCAAAAGTATAAAACAAAAATTAACAATACGATATCATAGAAGTACATGAAACAAATAAGCGTGATATTTAAATGGAAAAATGTTTTGAAATCATGAGGAGGAAGAAATAAATAATAATTTATAGATGATTAAATAAATCATATTCTGAAATTTTAAAAATAAGACTTATAAAATAATAACTTTTATGGGTAAAATATTAGAAGGGATATGTCTTAAGAGTTAAGATAATAAAAAAAAATACAATCGTTTTAACGTACGAAATTCTTCAAAATTCTTTATCCAATTACTAATTAACTTAGCAATCGTAAAATTCAATGCCTATTTAATAGCATTGTAAAGATAAAATAGTCAAGTTTATTTCCGATTGGTATTTTTTTTTATTTTCATGTACTTACCTATCAAAAACATGTTTTGTAAGTATTCGTAATGATTAGTGAAATACCATCAGTTATTGCAACATAATATATGTGTAATACAGGGCGGCTAGTAGGGACTAGGGTCATGTAGTATATTTAAAATAATATTTAAACTAACTATACTGAAACATGAGATTATTTTAAAAATATTAATTATTTCACACCGCTCCCGTACTTTTATTTTTAAAATTAATATGAATTTTTGAAATTGGATGAAGATTTTATGATTATTTTGTGCTTTTTGTAGTCATAATATGACAAACAATTTTTTTTGAACAAGAGCGTTTCTGTGCATGACTGCAACTTTGCGGTAATACAATTAAAATTATTAAACAGCAAAAAACAAAAAAAAAAATGTTAAAAAGCGACAAAATTACTATCATCACGTTGCACACTATGCCACGTATAATGCAATAGCTAATAATTCAAAGAGTCCAAAGTTTTTTTTTATAGTGTCAGGAAATTTATGACTATGGTCCCAAAAATGTGAAAAAATACATAAATGTGATTTTGCACGATTTGATATACTAAATGAACTAAACGATATGGTATGATCACTTAAATAATCTCTTGAACGATTTTTAATAAAACACAAGTATTTGATATACCTAATGATAAAATGTCATCAAAGATTATTAAGAAAACAAAATATACAGTAAGCTTTTTATTTTTATGATAATATTGTGGTGTTAATTTAATTTTTTCATCAGACCTTTTTAAATTTTGTCTGATAATCATTTTAATATTATTTTCTTGTTGAAGACATATTTACAGAGCATATTATTATAATGTTTATATAAAATGGCCTTTATACGATTATTTTTCAAATAAAAAAAATTGTATAAAAAAAACTGGATACGTGCCTTTTTTATATTAATACCTATGTATGTAATAATATAACGTTCTTGCGATTATCTAACCACAGACGTAATATTAAACATTTTTTTTGCGATACAATATTCTTTGACTATAAGAAATAAATAATGGTGAATTGATGTAATAAAAAAGTAATATTAAACAATAAACCATGTTTAATAAAATGGTACAAAATATAAATACATATATTTTGTATTTTCAATATTTTTCAAGCGATAAATGATGATTATCAATATTATATAATATAATGATAGCATGTACAAAATAATATTGATATGGACACAATAATAAATTGTTTTCTTTATAAATTATGATTTTTTTTTTTTTTAATCATTATTTTATTTTGTTCTATACCACAATCAGGAAGAATGACTTAAAAGTTTCTATAATTACATCGAGTTAAAAAGTTTATCTTTATAAACAAATTGAAAATTACCTAATCGAATAAAATAGCGGCAAATATATAAAATTTATTAGGTACATTACATAATACTAAGTACATATTTAATATTTACAGCTATTTGTGAAACGCATTTTTATGTTTAAGCATAGAATTCGTTATGCATTTTCTTTGTTGCCAATAATCTTCCAAAAAAAATAAGTATGATCTAAGTTGATCTCAAAAGTTAAGGCACAACTGATAAATAACACATTTTTAAGATAATAGACAAAAAATACATTATTGTAATACCTTATGTGGTATTTATGTATACGATTAAATTAATGTGTGTTTATAACAACAATTTTTTTTTTTATAAACAATATTTTTAATGAGATTTTGAAAAATCATTATCCAATATAGACAGTCAAGTCATTAATCGCACAGTTGATTCGATTTTAATTATAAATTATTTTTTAATTTAATCAAGCTAAAAATAAATTATCTTTTTCTCAGCTCTTTTAACTCTATGATGGTCAATTTAAAGTGCTAATGACGAGTGCAAAAATGGTTTATAAGTAGAATTTGCGTTATGAATTCAAATGGTAATATGACAATTAAAAGTATAGTTAGTTGGTGAATATAGTTGTAGAGAAACAATATGGTTACTGGTAAGATATTCTATACAAATAATATTATATTATATTTTATAGTGTATGTTTTATTTGATAATCAACATTTGTTATTTCGAAAAGTTTCTGATTTTTGACTACCGCTATTCGATAACAATTTATTTTTGAAATTTAAAAATCAAAAGAAGAAACTTTTCTAAAAATATTGATGAATAAACAATTTTGAATATCAATCGAATAGTACTTTTTGTCGAGTCAATAATATTTTTAAGTTTCAATCAGAAAAGTAAAATCTCAACATTTAAAATGCTCAAAACTCTATATTATAAAAAAATATCTTAGAGTATACACTTAGTTATGTGTGATACATATTCGACAGAGGCGTTATGTTATAATATTGTACTTTGCAAATTCTGGTCATATTCGTTATGAAAACCAACTTTTCACCTTCTTATTTAAGCCGACTTCGACTAATTTTTCATACTTTTTTTTTAAGTGTACCGCATTCATGTTTCTGTTTAGTATGTTATACTTAATAATAAATCGCTTTTTTCTCGATGCGAAGTTCAAGCTTGTAAGTATCGCAACTACCTGTATATTACAGTTCAGAGTATATTATCTATAGTAGTTTTATAAATTAGCAGGGAAAAAATATAATACTATAATAGATTAGTATAGTATACAAAATGATTCATTTGGTCTATGAATTAGGTATGTATAATTCAAGTTTAAATTCTATTTTGTTTTTATTACTATTATTTTTAATATACATAAAAACCATATTTATTTTGTTGATATACTCAATAATTTTTGAATTTTCAAAGTGAACCACTATTTTTTTTTTGAATAAATTATTAAATTGGTGATTTTTTTAAAAAAACTTACATACATTTAAATGACATTTTGAACAAAAAATTGTCTAGTTAATTAACATAATAAAGATCAATAGAGTTTACAAAAGAGTTCAACGTAATAATAAATGATAATACAATATAACAACTAAATAATATTGTAATATTATACTAAAATAAATAATATTTTTTTAAAATATGAAGATGGTATTATCTTAAAACCTTATCTATAAGATCCATTGACTATTTACAACTTTTAAACATAAAACGCCGAATTTTAGACTCGCTCTCAAAATTGAAGTCAAAATTATCTAAACTATTGCAAACCTAATAAGCATATGACATTTAGATTCATTCAAATAATAATACTATGAGTGGAATGGCTCATAAAATTATAAAAAGTGCTGTAAGAATTGATGTAAAAAAAAAAAATTAAAACAATAACTAACCTTTTTTTTTAAGATTTTAGAACAAATAACTTATAATACGAGTATTAAAATTTAAAAATAAACTATGCTTCGTTAAACTTACCTAACATTAAAATAACTTATTTTAAGGGACAATTCATCAAAAACTTACTAAATTATGTTTAGGAATAATATTGTATCAACATTATTCAAACGCCTTATAAATAACCAAGTTAAGATGGAATCCATATTTTTGATTCTAACTATACAAATGAGTAGAGTACATCATTTTAAACATTGAATATCATTAAGGTTTTAACATTGATAAATTCAAAAATGCGCATAATTTTGTTATAAATAAAATAAATAAGTAACAAAAAAAAAAAAAAAAACTAATAGAATAATATCAAAATATATAATATTATATGTCATGAAATTAAACTAACAAAAGATTTTTAAGATTTCATCATCAGTAAAATAACTATATATACGTATTTAAATAAGTTTTTAAGTTTTTAAGGATATTAGGGCACGTTAACCAACATAAACTTTTATGTTTAAACTTTTGTTCTCTACACATAAAATTGTAAAATTAAGAAAATATCCTCTTGCATCATCTTAAAATTCTCTAAGGAATTCACTACCATACATTTTAAGTCATCAGCACAAAAGAAATTATTTACAGAAACGGAATACGTCTTTAAATAATTAACGTTATTCATGGAAAACAAAAATTACAGTAAGCAACATAAGGGAACAGATCTCCAACGAACATCTGAAGATGACACTTGGTCCTAAATTTTCATTTGTTAAATAATTCTACTGTTTAAAAAAGAAACTAACCACGATAGAAATTTATCAACACTATATGAGCGTTAAATTTGTTTAATAACAATCACGATAAACAAAATCAAATTCTTTACTAAGGATAGTATATTATATAGCATCCATTTGTTCTTTTTTTTTGCAGTACCAAACAAATGTATAATATACATTAAACTTTCATAGACGATGACGGATTATAATAATATTATAACCAAGGGATATACTAAATAAAGTATACACTGAACGAACAAAACCATAATAACACTTAAATAAAAATAAATGGAGGTAGTCTATTTAGTTTGTAAGTACTGTCTAATACTTACTCATACTTGTAAGACCATAAAAAAAGATTTGATAAAGATATGCAGAAAAATGAAATTTGTAGATTCAGATTCAGATAAAAAATTAGAGAGCTGTGGGCACTTAAAGATAGTGTGAATAAATATAAACTGGAGACAAATAATCAGTAAATGTGTTTGATATGCGACAGAGTAAAACTATGAGATTTTAAGTTTATGTGTTTAGTCACAAACTTAAAATTTTCTATGAAAATGTATGTAGTAAAATATATAAATAAAGCGAATTCAACGATTTGTTAGTGTAGAGTTTAGTCTATTTTAATACGTCATAAGTATATCGTTATAATTTATATTTTTTAGATATTTTAGTTATTTTGTTATTATTCGTGGGTTTTTACAACTTTTAAAGTACCTAATTTATAAATTACTATATTTTTTAGATTCTGAACGGAGTGATGAATGTATTGATTTTACAATGATGTGTGTTTTTTTACATTGACATTTTCAGCCAGTTATTAATTTAACTGACAGTTTTACCAACATACCAACAGTAAAATAATAAAAATAATAGGGACTTTTTAAATTGTTGATCTCTTTGACCTTGAATGGTTTACACAATAATCATAATAAACGATTGTTAATCGCTTATGAGAATATAATATAACGACTCGAATTGTGACAGATGCATGTATACAACACGTCATAATAACACTGCTTTACGAATTCGACTATGGACGACTACGAACCGTTCAGCTTATCTTTTGTAAGTCGATTGAATACACAAACGGCGACCAAACTTCATTGAACCGCGATCGTTCTATTATTTAGACTCGGGTGTGTAACGCGTAGTTTTTTTTTCATTTTATCTGCGAATTTCATAATATTTTTGCTATTACACATTTATATCGTTTCTAGCCGTATACACAACAATAACGGAAATACATCATTATAGTTTGTGATAATATCTAGGTACTTAGGTAGGAAACGTGCGACGTACCGCTACTCGATTACGTTTCTACGAGGCTGGGGAGCTGATAACGGCCGCCGACGGAGCGCAGTACGATGATCGCGGCCGTAGCGTTGGGACTGCTTCAAGCGGTGGCGATGGCGGCTGCGGCTTCCGGCGAGTTCCGGTTGACCGTGTTGCACACCAACGACCTTCATTCGCATTTTGACGAGACTTGCCGCGACGGCGGAAACGGCCCGTGCGGCGCGGCCGGCGGCTACGGTGGTTTCGCCCGGTTGCGCGGCGCGTTGGACGCCGAACGCGCCCGGGCCGCCGCCGTCATCCACCTGAACGCCGGCGACACGTTTCAGGGCACGCGATTCTATGACGTGCTGGGCTGGCAGCCGGCCGCCGATCTGATCGGCGATCTTGGAGTGGACGCAATGGTAAGTGTAAATACGTCGTCATGGCACTCGATTCTCTTACATAAATTAAATTTATTTACCTATTTATGTTTGTGAAAAAAATTCTGGTCTAAACCGAAATTCGGGTTCCTCGGGTGTACCTCGAGGTTCACACCAAATCCCGATCTCGATCTTATTTTCAAAATATATTTTAGATACATACAAATAATATATACAAATTACATTTCTTTTCTAAGTATTTATAAGCTTATGGATTGCTAACGATAATTAACTTAACCTAGTCGTCAATCGATATAAAGACATGTTGAATTAATGCAATCTGATTTTAATTTTCTTATTACATTACTGGCGCAAAAAAATTATACTACTCTTAATTTACAAAAATGTTAAGACTTTCTCTTGTTCACGTTTCAACATTTTTTTCGACTGTATAGTACACAATGGTGTATCCCTACGGCCCTACCTAGAATAACCGACGTTATAAAGGATCTTGAAGTGCATTTTAAACATAAATTAACATAATATAATGCTCATATTCTTTACATAATATAAAATAAAGCCTTAAAGCTGCTTGGATTTATGCGCAGACGCCGTTTAGACTTGAATGATAAAAATACTTTCATTTAAATTTATTGTTCTTTAGTATGCTCAATTTTAGAATATGGTTCCATTTTCTGCTCACCACATAATATCGGATTAATAGCTATACTCTTGTGAAAGTACGCTTTTTTTAGTTAGTTAAGCTTTTTGACTTTCAAGTATAATATACACAAAGCTTTCCATATATCTTACCATTTTTTACTTAATTCCTAACTCGTCTATCGTTTAAAGATTCTTCAGCTCACACCCGTTTAAAAAACCTATTTTATTTTATATCTCAAAGTATTAATAATTATGTTTCTTTCGATATTTTGAATATAATATAATATAATAAATGCTAATATGAAAATGTTGTGAACATTTAATGTATTCTTATTCATTCGTTTTTGATTTACACCAAAAAATAAAATAGGTTTTGCCAAAAAAAAATATATTTTTTTTTGCTTTGGGTAATTTTTAAAACTATTACGCATTTTTTTCCAACACATGAATAATAACCAATCATTGTAACATCAATACATTCACCGCTCTTCTAAGAATTTAAAATTAAAATACATATTTTATAGATTAATAACTTTGGCTGCCACAATGCATAAAGTTAGATAAATAATTTTAATGGCATTTTAGAATTCTAGCATAACGATTTTCAATTAAACCTAGTGTTTGTGTTATTTTATATTGCGCCATTCAACGACAACGATGTGTGGTGACAAGGGTATTTACGACCCACGATGACGTTGGTCAAAACGATTTCGCGTCGTTTCTGTAAGCCCAAAATAATAATAAAAATTTCGAAACCAGTGACCGGTGATGGTAGAAACGGGTATGTGGACCTAAGGGGTTGTACATATATACATATATATATATTATACAAAAACAATATACGATCCATATGCAATGTATGGTATATGTATGCGGAGTGGTGCACTGCGGGGATTCAATGTTATATCCTAGCGATTTTATTCCATTTATTTTTCGATTAACCTTTTCTCGAGACAGCTAAAAGACCCGTGTTGCAATGCGAATTTGTAAAACGGAAATCCAATATGTATTGCATTACAGATGAGCTTTACAAATCTCTGTGTTGACTATTTAACATATTATTAACCACATACAAATATACATACAAATTTTAATGATTTTTGCCGTTTTTGGACGGACAGCGAGATTTTGATTTAAGGGGTCTTGTATGTTATATCAACGATTTTTTATTTATAATTACAGTCTGTATCTCAAAAAATTGTCAAAATAATGCCCAAGGCCATACTAAAATGTGTGTATTATCCCATGCGACGCATAAAACAAACTTTCGGGTCGTACAACAGTATATGTAATAAAGCGATTTTAAGAACCATTACATTCGACGAAGCGAATTGAGTTTATTATTATTATAGGCAAGGTGATTGACACACATTTAAAACTGAGGTTCGAAACCAAATTTTTTGAAAACCAGTTAAAGTATAATCTTTTTTCTTATTATTAAACACTAGAAAAAATACCTTTTAAAGCTGTGTTGAAACCTAAACGGAAACCGGGTAAATGGAATAAACTATTCGCAAAGACGAAAACTTTATTTTTAATATAAATTTCTTCCCATTTTAATTATGAATTAAAATATTTATTTCTCTGGTAAAATATCACTTATA
Source organism: Aphis gossypii (assembly GCF_020184175.1). Taxonomy (NCBI): domain Eukaryota; kingdom Metazoa; phylum Arthropoda; class Insecta; order Hemiptera; family Aphididae; genus Aphis; species Aphis gossypii. The sequence continues at coordinate 62,474,876 of NC_065533.1, forward strand.
TTTTCTTACTAAAAGAATATTATTTTTGAATGTGTTAATATATACTCCAAAAAAAAAAATAACTATAAATTTGAAAAACAGTTTACAAAATCCAAACTGAAGACTTTTAAAAACTTAAGATAAACGCAATCAAAAGCTAAACATTTTAAAAATTTTATCAAAATCATTAATTTTTGAAACTATTTCTGTAAAATTCGCAGCTCGCTGTATATTTTAAAATTCATCACCAAATTGAATGTTTAAGTAAGTTACAAGTATCTATCTTATATTAATAAAAAATAGATCTTTTGAAATCAATAAATTTTAAAAATTATAGTGAGCTATATACATGTTTATTAAACTTTATAATTAATTTTACGATGTAGGTATTAATTAAAAGCATAGCTTACAGGCGATTTTGTGTTACCATTTGATAATTAATTTGATTTGTTTACTTTCATATATAATTTATTAGCTACAGAGAAAATGTACATAATCACTATTAATATTAGTATAATAACATACTCAATTTACATAAAAAATATCTATAATTAAAGGTACAATAAACTAACAAACAAACGAAATAACGATGGGAAATACATTTAGGTGTCTACGTCATATGTAAATACTAAATATATTATCAAAAAACAAATATTTATAAAATGTTTCGTATAAAACGTTCGTATATATTAATAAATTGTATGGGTAAATTAAAAAAAAACCATTAATATTTTATCGAGGTGTTGAATGTTGTCGATAACTATTGTTACTTCAGACCGATTACATATATTAATTATATTAAAAATAAATATTAGAAATAAATAAAAATAAGAAAATTATCCTATCTCAAAAAATAAAACGAAGGTAGGTACACTACGTATAATATAGGTGTACTATTAGAAATTAACTGTAATCTATGTGTGTGTGTAACATAAGCTAAGATTAAAGAAAAGAGTTAAGAAGAAATAGACTTTATCATGACCAGATGCATACCTAAAATATCTTAATAAATTCGGAAGCCAAAATATGTGGGGCTGGCCTTTTCACCCGTAACATTATCTTAACTTATAAAAAATATAAATACGTTATAAAACTTTTACATAACATGTTCCATCGGACATTAAATGTTTTTCTAAAATAAAATTGAATAGCTTTAAAAAATAGAGATATAGTTTATATAAGTAGTTGTTTTTTAAATTCATTCCCGTCTGTGCTTTTCTCGTATTATTTATTTATATTTAAGAATACAAACAAAACATTATCTTTTAGTATGCAATATTAATTTCTAAACAAGTACATGCATACTAAATCAATACCAGGAAAAATATGCTTATGATTATATAGTATCTATGATATTATAAGTATATAATAAACCTTTACCTACGAGTATATAAATTATAAATATATATTTACAAAACTCCATGTTTATTTTCTAGGAAACAACATTGGACATAATATTATGAGCATTATATTGTTTTTGTTATTGAGGTATCTCGTGGTTCAAACCTATATGTGTGTACGGGAATAAACGCTATGGCGTATATTTTTTATATCATAAAAATATACAAATTTATGAGCATAATATATTATATTTCTTTAGAATATATAATAATGGTAAAAAATGAAAAGTAATTAGGGAAATATATCTTGTATGGCTCTCCTCATCAACCCCCTCCCCTACCACCGTATCCTAATCTAACTGCGGTTAAAGCACGATTTATTTTGATATAATACATCGAAAGTTATTATTACCTATCAGTAAAAATTAATTTAAGTTAGGTATTAACTGACTATATTTGAAACTTAGAATTCTTACTATTTATTATTAAAATATTGAGTGGCATTTTGAATAAATTACATGATACGCATATACATCACACTGATGCAAAAAAAAAAAACATCGATCGTCGTAAACTTACATTTAAAAAACCTAAAATATTTCCCATTTATTATTTAAATTTTGAACTATATGAAATGCACATCAGTATTATACGTTTATCATAAAATGTTTTTACTTACTTTAAAGAAAAAAAAACCTACTTACCTAAATATTATATTCTTTAAGAGTAGTTTAGAATATGTATTCAAATGTATACATTTTTAATTAAAGAAAAATATTAATGCATAAATATATTAGGTTTTTTAGTTATCCGCATCTCAATATATTTCTTATTTATTTTAAGTTATTCCTAAAGAACGAAATATTTGAACAAAATATATCACCTTTGTTAAATACAAATGTTTAGAAACACTGGTGTATACACAAATACCTTATCACATGATAATAATATATACCTACGTCATGTAGCGAACTAGTGAAATAATTAAAATACCATAACCTATTAATATTTTATTATATTAAACTTAATACATAGGTAGTAGGTACACGATTTGATGGTTGATGGATTGGATTATGTTTCTATTTATAAAAGTTGATAAGTTATTTTTATATTTTAAGTAGCGTTTTATTTGTCTTGTAAAATCCTACGTAGGTACTAGCTAGGTATTATTTTGTCAAAGCGTATCATAACAATAATAAAATTAATGTGTGTTAGTGTTTAAGTATAAAAATGTGCTGTTGATAAAAATAATATGTAGGTAATAATAGTTATATTTTTTCTCTGAAGTCCGATCTTTTGAAAACATTACAATCTAGGAAATTAATTACACCAATTTTATTTTCAGGTAAATAGATTACTCGTGTAGGAGTTAACATTTGATCTGATTTTTAATTGCCGTTAACAAGTTAACAAGCCTCGTCAGCATTATCAGGGCACTTATTAAATATTAGCAGAAACGGATAATTGCCCAAATTATAAAATAAAATAAATAATGAAATTATCTACAATGTAGACTATAAATGAATAACTTTTTAAATTTAACATCAATAAATGATGTTCATAAAAAACTAAAGATTCTAATTATTTGCAATTATATCCAATATTAATAAATGTTATGATGTTTTTGTCGTACCTACCGCATGGAGCCATGATACAATTGAACCTATTCCAAGACACAGTGATTGAATAACACTTGAATTACTTTATATAATTAGAGCATAGATTTTTACGAGCTAAAAAATATCAAAATACTTAAAAAATAATAATAAAAATCAAGAAAATATGTTGCAAATGTGCGAAACAATTTAAAAAAAAATAGATAATTATATAAATAATAATATTATATACCAGCTAGTAGATAGATCGGTTTATTTGATAATTATTAATTTACTAGTTATAAAAATAATTTTAAATTAACATAATATTTAAATTAGATACATAATGTAATTTGCATACATAATGCTTGATAATATTACGTACAAAAAAGTTCACTACCTATTAAAAATTAAAGAACGATAAAATTTATATTAGTTTACAGAAAATGATAGGCACGTTTTCGAAAAAATGTATAATTATAATTTTCAATTCGATGAAATATTTGTTTACATTTATAATTAAATACGCTTTGAAAGCAGTATAATTATAATTTAATTTCACTTCATTATAATATGCAATAAAAATCGATCATTATTGTCAAAATATACAATATTAATAATAATAAAATACGAAGAAAAAAAATGATGTGTTTATCTTGAAAGTATCACTATTTACTAAACGTAAAATAAAAATATATACAATTATTGTATAAAAATACACGTTTTAATTTAATACTATAGGTATTAACTGTTGTTATATCGAAAATATTATATAGACGAAAATTATGTCAGTTAATCTTATTTTTGCGTGGTCGGTGAGGAGCTGAAAACCCTTAACGTTGTACTAGGAAAGAAATAGGTATATTAAAAAGTGGACCGGAAATAATATTTTCATGTTATATTGTAACACGGTAATAACCGGATGCTCGCTTTTAATCTCGATTCGCTCTTGACGTCATGTTTATAATATATTATTATACAGGGGGTTTTCTATTTTTACTCGACGATAAATCATTAAGTTCGGAAACACGGTTCTTAGTTGAGCTTTCCTTATCATATTTTATAATAATTGCTGTCTTAAAATGTTTAGTATTTTTAAGAACAAAAAATAAATAGGGGGAAATTATAGATAACCGTTCTGCTATAAATGAATAAGTGTATTTTGTCATTATTGAGTCATTGTAATGTAAGTGTTAAATTTGAATTCAATCATAAATAATAACAAATAAAAAACGATTCTGACCTCACCAATTAGCACAAAAACAATATAAATAGACGGCAACAGGGAATAGCATAAAATGAATAATGTTTTGAAAAATGTCATCATATAGGTACATAAAACATAATAATATAACCAAAAGGTTTCAAGCCCACACAAAAAACATTTTTGATTTAAAACTAAATTCGTTGTTTTTCATATAACTAATTAATAGATTCATTAAATTTGAATTTAAAACGACAAAAAAAAAAGTGATCAAATGATGATTTTTATATTTTATGGTTTCAGTATAAAATACTTATGAGTAAACTTGTATTAATATTTTCAAGTCTTACCTATAACAATTGAACATTTTATAAATCTTAAAAATATTAAAAATATTTTGAAATTTTTACCATGTATAAAAAATACGTTATTTGATAAAAAATATGGAGTATTATAGTATTTGTCATTAATATATTATAATTAATGAAAAAAAAAAAAAATAGATTTTGCGTAAATTTTTGTTAATCCCTATTTATTTTTGTTTTTAAAAAATATTTTTAAAAGTAAGTATTTGAAAATGAGTAAACGATTTATTAAAAAATGTTATAATTTATAATTTATAAAGAATAACGAGAAGAAACTGCCATTCATCATTGCTTGCGTGATATTTAAATAATTAAATGTATCAAAATATAAAATATATCACGACAGTTTGACTGTATAATGTAATTATTATAAATAAAATTTTATGATCGCAGTACATAAAATTATAGATCTATAACAGCTATTTTAAACTTTTTCATACAGTGTTTGGGAAATCACGAGTTCGAAAACGGCCCAGAAGGACTGGCGCCATTCCTGAAATCCAAAAACATAAGTTCCATACCGATAGTCGTAGCGAATATAAACACCGAAGAGGAACCGAGTTTAACAAACATTCAGTCGTCAACGGTACTGACAGTCGGAGGGCACACCGTAGGGGTGGTCGGTTACTTGACACCGGACACGAAAGTAAGCAGCACTCAATTATTTCGTTTATAATAAGTGTTTATTTATACTATATTGTTTTCGTTCAGTAATATTGGGTATTTAAATGTATATTCGTTATACTTAGGTACTACACGTATTGTATTTGATTTTACGATAATGTTGGTCGTTCGCAATTAAAAAAAGGCAAAAATACACTACATTTTTTCCATTAAATTTATATCTTATTTGAAATATTCCATTTTTTTTATATATTATATCATTTTACTTATCTACTTAATATATTATAACATCTTTTTTTAAAATTAAAAATGTTTAATTATTTAAAATGAAATTTTACATATTGACACTTGACATTCTACAAGAAATTTATTTTGCTTCAGTAAAGTAAAAATTATTAGTATTATACTATAAAAAATTATTTACAATAAAGATTCATACTGAGAATAATAATAAAAAAAATAAATATGTTTCATATATTATAAGTAATAAAATGAATGTTATGAAAATTATGACAATACGGAATGTGTTGTAAAAATAATATGTACCTAGGTATATTGAAATTTTTCGAAAAAAAAGACAAGGCTATAGGTAATTAATTGATGAAATAACTGCGAAGTGATATCTTTTCTTGTATTTTTAAGTAGTCTGCTATTATAGTAATATCATATATAACAATTTACTAAGCATGCTCACCTCCATTTTGATTTTGAAATTTTCAAGTAGGTAGTACTTATACTTAACTTGAGGACCAAAAGAACAATACCTTTTTTCAATAACTAAAGTTTTTATACCATTTAAGAAATGCTCACTGCTCTGTATTGATACAAAATGTTTTTTTTTTCAAATTAAAACCACTGTTGTGTTTACTGCTAATTGATGAACAAATGACTTTTTTTTAAATGAAAATGTAACTGAGCCAAAAATTGAATTTATGTTTTATTATAATGTTTCATATATTATATAATAATTATTATTATTTTATTACAAACATTTATTATGAAAAATTATATTTACACTGTATTATACTAAAAAATAAAATGAAAATTGAATAAATAATAAAATAATACTTTGAAAATATTTTCAATCACTGTACTGGTCATTTTATAAATAAAACATGCTTTATTTCTTATTCTAAACTTTCTGGACAAAAAAAAAAATAATAATAAGAAATTTATTCATACAATTAATATTTTATATTACTCGTATATCTCAAACAATTGGATTGAGTTTTGAATGTTTGGCAAGGTTGTCAAGCTTAATATATCTATGATTGTTTGCCATAAATATTCTGAATGTCGAAAACAAGCATTCTCAGTATATTGACAAAAGCTATCTAAAGGTATGGTTTCCCTGCAGCGTCAATCAGTAGAACAGCACGGCGTCATACAGCTACAAAGAAACCATACTTTTAAAGAAATACACATATTATACAAGCCATCAGTTGCCTTCAGTTCTACAAGATCTTCATTGATTTATTTTTCACCGGTAAAAATTTTAGAAATTCGTTTCAACGTAATTAATCCGTGATTGTTAGACATCTTATTTAGGATGTTTAAATCATCGTATCATATGAGCAGGTATGTCTCCATAACCCATCAACATTATGCTTGGTACAAAAGTTTGAATAACACAAAAACTACTCGTTTGAATTTCGATTTAGATTTATCAAAACTTTCAAAAAAGTAGCATAATTTGGAAAAAAGAAGTTGGCTATTAAATAAATATAATAATAAAATCTGTAGAGCATTTGAAAATATGGTCTTTCGGTATCCTTCATAACATCCGACAATTTTAATGAATCCGCATGAACGGGAAAAATGAGTGTGAGCATGCTCGGTAAATCAGCTTGTAAAATACTGTTGGATAAGCGATTTGGACGTGTGCTTAAATTGTATTTCTACAGTTTACGAATAAAGCGGGCAGAATTCGGATAATCGACGAACTTCAGAGTGTCAAAACTGAAGTGGTCAAGTTAAAAAAAGCCGGGGTGGATTTCATCATAGCTCTCGGACATTCAGGTCTTGAAATGGACAAGCGGGTGGCAAGAGAGGTGGACGGCGTTGACGCTGTCGTCGGAGGACATTCGCATTCATATTTGAACAGTGGTAAGTTCATCGCAATAAGCGAGGCGGAAGAATATAGGTAATTACTATACATTTATTTGGTAATATGGTAGTATATAGTGGGATGGATATAATGTAATAAAATGCTCAAAAAATACCTTTAACTTTATGACCTTAAAATAATGTTATATAATATACCGTTTACTTTGGTTGGAGAGAGATTGGTGAATTTCAGTGTTACAATTTTGTTTTAGACATTGAGCGTGCTATACAACATAATATTACGTACATTTAAAACTTGATCGTGTTGTACCTCAAAGCGTACTACGAAATTACTTCCATGAAGTTCTTACAAAACAAATTATTTTGTATTTGTCAGCTACGTTTTATAATTATATTAATATGTTCTGTGTATATACTTGCTGTTTTCGGTTAGACACGTATATGGCAGATGAGAGTTTTGGAGTAGGCATTTTTAGCATACTATGAATACAATAATCGAATTCAAAAACTATTTTTATTTTTTCTTGTGTATAATCACTATAATATACGTATACCTAATATTAACAAGTATAAAATATTCATGTAAAAATAATATTGAAACAAAAAAATGTAGCAATATTACACTTATTATATATGATACACTATACTAGATGTATAATACATCTACATGGTTTAAATTTTATGAATTAAAAATTATTATGGAATCTTATGTTTAACTTTCAATTCGATAATAATGCAATCAGATATATTCTATACAAACATGTAGTAGAATACGAGATGTTTTTATTTCTTTACAATGGCTTGTCAACGTATGGAAGAACCATCCAGTATTAGCACTTCAGCATATTTTCATAATGTTTTTAAAGTTGACGTAATATCTTTCATTCTGTGTCGAAAGTTTGGCTGATGCTGTTATTGAACGCAAGAAAAGAAAAAAGTGGAATTATGAGAGTTTCGCGAACTTACAGATATATTTCTAATCTGAAATTACTAACCTGTTTCTGTGTAATTATTGTAGGTCGTTGAATGATATTCAATCCAAATATAAAATTATATTATAGACACGTATAATTATTAACATATCCATAATATATTTATTATTTATCTTATTTTATTTAGAAAAATTCAAATACATAAATAAGCTAAACTGCTCCCTGCATGTGTAGTACCTACCGATGTCGTATATTATTATTTCATATACATATCACACAAAATAAGAACGAATACAAACACAATAATGTAATAGTATTCAATCAAACGAGCTTATAAAATATCATCTTCAATAATTAATTATACCCGCGACTACGTTATTTATTGTTATAATATTATTGTACTATCATTAATAATTCGTTTGTCTGTCTACATGCGTTCAACTAGGTGCATTTTATATTTAATTAATAATATATTTAATGCAAGGTAATTATTTAAGCCACATATATTATTTTGAAGTTATTTTCTTTTAAATTTTTTTTTTTTTTGTTTCTACATATTTGATGTTATTGCAAAATTAAATTGTTGAAAAAAGTTATTATTTTTTATACTTCTTGTGGTTATCAATTTTAAAGTTTATCACTTATTGATTATAGTACATTTTTAATTTTGTATTCCTAAATTATTTTTTTTGATTCTGAACGAAGTGATGAATATATTGATTTAACAATGATATGCGTTTTTAGATTCTGAACGAAGTGATAAATGTATTGATTTTACAATGATGTGTGTTTTGTTTTTTGTGTCTGTGTACAGCACAGCATAACTAGTCGAAATCATGCTTCAATTTCAAACTTTGGGGGTGGTTTCCGTTGGTAAAATGAATATTTTTTGTGCATTATAGAGATAAAAATTGAACATTTTTCATCAGTTTTCAAAAAAATCGAGAAAAACAAAAAAAAATGACGGAAAACGGAAATTTTAACCAAATCGATTTTTTTATATGGTGGTAACTCAAAAACTAATTACTGTAAATAATTGAAATTTTCACCACATTTTTATATTATTGTCATTAATCCATGGCTAAATTTTTAAAAAATGTTAACTTTTTTTGAGTTATTTATAGACAACTGAAATATTCAATTTTTGAAATGTCGATAATTTTTTTTTTGCCCAATCAAAATACTTGAAAATTAAATACAAAGTTATTCTTATAGTGATTAAAAAATTATAAGAATACATAGGTATAAGCTAGCTACATAGGTATACCATAGCTCATTTTTTATTAGCATTCGAAGTTCAAATACTGACAAAAATTCGTCAAAATCATGAATATTTGAAAATTATTTTGTAGGTACTAAAATTCATGAAAAATGTTGCACAAGTAGCTAAGGGTTGAATATTGAATAAAAGATTTTTCATAAGTTTAGCTTACAATAATTATAAAAAAAACTTAAATTTTGGTGTATTCAAGCCATTAAAACATAAACCAAATTTTTCACTAACTACTGGAAATTATATCCTAGACTAACAATTCATCTTTATTTAGAATTATTTTTCGTATACAATGATACCTATCATTGGATTCAAATTTAATATTCCTATAATATATAAATAATAGTGATCCACACGGCACCTAATGTACAGTAGAGCTGTACCCACTTATTTTTTCTAAAGGTTATACATATAAATTAAAGTTCGAGAAAGTAGTTAATTAGTTATAATAACATTTCAAGTTTAGATGAATTAGGCATACTGCAGTGATAAAACACAAATATACCCTTTAAAACATTCTTGTATGGAATATGAAATTAAAAAAACACATGCCATTATACAAAAAAGTAAAACATAACAAATGATGTAAAAATAATAAGTGCACGGCACTTTAAGTAGACACTTAAATGGATAACCGTGTATAAATTATAATGTACAGCAGTCCTATCGATAGCCATATCAAACTAACCTTATAGTTAGTTGAAGTGACGAGTGTGCTCGCTGTTTTGAAATGTAGTAAAATATTTTTTTTTTTTTTTATTCATAATCAATTTAGAAATATTATAATTTTATTGGTGTTAAAAGTGTTGTAATACAAGAGTGTTAACATCATATTATAATACAAGCATCATCCTCTCTATTAAATGATTGTTAACACGCTGCTGTTATTATTATTATTTATTATACGTTTTTACATACCTATTATCTTCCTATAATGTATAGTTTCAAACGATATTGTGGATATAGTGATACGTCAAGCTGTATTTTGTTAAGACCGTAAGCCATATAGTATACATATATGTGTATAATATAGTTTTATAATATAATAGAATATAGAGCCTTGCAGTTGTTTCTCTGGAGAACAACGAAATTATCCAAACCTCGGGCGCATAATAAAATAATATCATAAGAAAAGGTTAACAACCCTTATTATTATTATCCGACCGGCACGTTGTGCAGGAGTGAATCGCATTCCGGTAGATCACCTGTTGCGTGTATATACGATATATTTATATATATATTGTATAATACAACAGCTGTTTCTCAACATCACCCATGGTAGATCTCTCTCGCGAGTTATATATATAAAAAAAAATAAATAAAAAGACGAAAAAAAATCATCGTTCATCAAATGCGTGATGTGATATAATTTATAGCTATCAGTTTGGAACATTGAATTCGATTATGAATAATCGTGTGTAGAATATTAATAGTATACAATATACCCAACTACCTACAGCATGCATTATATTTTGTAATCGGACGTAGGTAATTAATGTTATTAATGTTGGATACATGCGTAGTAATAGTTCTGTTCATATTTTTATTGGTGCGATTTGAAATGTCAACGAGTTTAGAATTTCTTTTCAGAGACGAACTTTCGTTATGATCGATGAATCATTTAAAACAGAGAAGCCCACAAATAAAACGCCTAATTAATATTACAATTATATAAGACGTATTTCCGGTGCGTTTCGCAGTGTATGTAGTGTAGTCGTGTGGATTTAGCATAAATGTAAGAAGTCGCACTGCAGGGGCTTCAAAATTGTAATATTGTTTCAGAGGTCTCAGATTGATGTCTTGGGTGTTTTTAGTTTTGTAAGAAAATATATAGTTGATGATATTTATTTGTGACTCAATTTAAAGAAACTCGTGAGCCGTGAGGTATATAATTCAAACGATTTCTTTTCAAATCCATTTTCACTTTTATTAAACACTAAAAAATTAATAATTAATTCACCATAAATATTACGTATATTTTATAAATTGTAATTATACATATAAAAGCAATGACACCTCTAATATTGTCTAGTAGTTGTCGACGGCCTCCAAAGACTTGCATTGCAGGCACGGCGCCAAGGGGGGGCAAGGTGGGGCTCTAGCCCCCCCAGAAAACAGATCAGCCCCTTCGCCAGCCCCCCCCCACTAAAAAATATGTACGATAGATATTGTGTAAAATATCAATATTTAGCTTATATAATATATTTGTCACAACTAAACAAATTGAGGAATAAATTAAATTTATTATTTGTCTAATAAGGAAAAAATTTACTACAATTTCAATAAAATGTGTTTTGAAATTTGTAAAACAAGAAAAAATCTTTTATTTATTTTTTATTACCTTTATTGAGTACTAATTACTAGATGAAAATGAACAAATAAACGTATCCCAAATCATTGCATTAAAGATGATTGAAACAATTGTTCATTACTAAACACAATTACTTTAATTTATATTTATGAAATGTAGGTAAGTAAAAGAAACATAATTATTCATTCACAAAGGTATGTAATATTAAAATCATAAAGAACTTATCATTTTTGTGTATCATGTCATCATTATGAATATAGTTGTTGAAGGTCTGTGATTAGACATTTTATTACATAAGGTACAAAAAAAAATATTTGACATTATTCTTAAAACATTTTTAACTATTCAAAAGTTTGTATATATTATCTGTTTAGACTCTTAGAGTATACAATACAAAACGTATGTACTATATAGATAATAGCTATATTATGTTATATGATACGAAAATAGTTATATTTCATTAAAATAACCTCAGTATTTGTTGAAAAATTTTAGCCCACGTAAAAAAAATATTTGCCCCACTCTGCCTCCCCTTGAAAAAAATTCTAGTGCCGTGCCTGTTGCATTGGTGTTTGTATCCAAAAATAGATTTTTTTTAAATATGGTTTTTGAAAATATTTATATTTGTTGATCGTTGTATTATTGTAAAATAGATTTTTTTATGAAATACTTATACTGTACCCAATTGATAAACAAAAATCTAACAATATTATCATTTTTGCATTTTTCGAGGTGGTTAATTAAAGATAACAAGTCAATAAATTCTTATACTTGTATTTTAGATTAGTGTATTTTACGTCAACGAATTATTGATTGCCATTGCCCATTTGGGTATATTCAAAGATTCAAACAAACTCTTTATGTATCTACGTTTTAAATATTAGGCAGGTGATGAGTTTCTGGCGGGCGAGCGGGTTGTGTTTGAAGCAAATATGGTGATGTATTATGTATCAATATTTAAGTATAAAATAAAATAAGCGGGTAAGTGGGTACTACTCTGCTGTACATTAGGTTCCGTGTGGATCACTATTATAATATGTTATAGGAGTATTAAATTTTAATCCAATGATAGGTATCATTGTATACGAAAAACGATTCTAAACGAAGATGATTTGTCAGCCTAGGATAATATATTTTTCAGTGAGTAGTGAAAAAGGTGGTTTATGTTTTAAACACCTGAATGCCCAAAAATTTTAAGTTTTTATAATTATTGTAAACCAATAAGCCATACTTATGGAAAATCTTGTATTAAATTTTGAACTCTAAGCTACTTATACAAATTTTTTTATGAATATTATACCTACAAAATAATTTGCGAATATTCATGATTTTAACGAATTTTTGTCAATATTTGAATTTCAAATGTTAATAAAAAAAAATTTATCGACACTTCAAAATATTTTGAAAATTAAATCATGTAAAGGAAAGGCCAATCTAAACAACTGGTGAAATTTTCAAGTATCTACAACTTATACTTTTTGAATAAAAACAAATATTAAAAATCGTATGAGGATAAATCGTTGTCGTTACCTACGCTATTCAGTAAAAATTTAAAATTTTAACACACTTAAAATTTTTCCTACAATGATGCTTCAAGTTTTTTCTACAGCTACTTGAAAGAAAACTTATTGAAAACTTAGTGTTGAATTTTTTAACCTTAGATATAAACACAAAACATTTTATGATTTTTCAACTTTAAAATTACTCTCAAATGTTTACGATTTTGACATATTTCGTAAAAATTTGAACTATTAACGTTTAGAAAAAGAAATTGTGTCTTACGATTTTTATTTTTTTTAACTACAATAAAAAAAATTCATAAGGAACCTTGTATTAAATTTTCAAGTTATTTTGGTCATTCAACATTTTTTATCGACACTTCAAAAAAAAAAATTCTTAAAAAAATCGAAAATTTTAGTGGTTTATAAATAGTTCAAAAATACACATCATTGTAAAATCAATACATTCATCACTCTGTTCAGAATGAGTAATAAATAAAAATTTGATCGACTCTAATCAACTGTCTGTTTTAGAAATAATTTAATTTCGTTGAAATTTTTAATTTATAAATAACAAATACGTGTACTATACACTATTATGAGAATTAGCGTAATAATTGCAGTATGACCTAACCATATGGTAAAACCCAGGTATTATCATACAAGAAATACTTATCTCCGTTAATTTTCAATAATATTAAGGAAACACTTTCTTCTATGAGCTGTAATAATATTAACTTATATTTTTTAAAAACAAACAAACATTTTACATTCATAAAAAAATGATTATCATTGTTTTGTTTAAAAATTCCAAAACATTGGTGGCCCGTGGAAGAGAACAGACCTATATTTTCGGAGTCGGTAAATTGCGTCCCGCAAAAAATGTCATAGTAATATACTGTGTAATTTGCGGCCCAGGTATATTCCGATTTCCAGTCGGTTGGTAATTATATTAATTAACGTGTGATATGTATATCACATTAAGAATTCAGGGAACAAAAAAACAAAAAAATTACTCGGTTAGACTATGTGCGGGAATTGTCTTATAAAATTTTACCAATATCTTAATCCGAATTTTTAATACTAGGCACATTCTTTTTACTATACACATTTTTACTAATTTGTAATAATATATTTTTTAATTATAAACAAAACAGCAAAACCAATATTTTTAATTTATTATAAAACCTTAATTTAAAGGTTTCTAAAGACTTTTTACAAGTAAATAACTAGAAAACTGCTAAATTTTTTAAAAAAAGTTATGTGTTTGACAATTTGTAGTGAACAGTTGTTGTTTGACCTGGTTGAATGTTGAAAAGAATGCAAACGATATATACTATTACCACGGGGTATACTACACCCCATTATTCTATTTATATAGGACCACAGCAAGACGACCAAATACCGGTGGGGCCATACCCCGTGATCGAAAAAAGAGGTGACCAAATTGTGCCCGTGGTGCAAGCGTATGCGTTCTGCAAATACTTGGGGAAATTGGTTTTGACTTTCGACAGTGAAAAGCGTTTGATCAGTGCCGTCGGTGGACCAATTTTACTAGACCAAACAGTTCCTCAGGGTAGGTACAATGAATAAAAATTATATATTGGTACGTCACAAAATGCTTTTATTAAGTTTTTGCTTTCGTGCGTTTGTGTTTGTGGAAAAAAATAACGCTCATCAATTTCAGATCCAAAAATGTTAGAAAAAGTCGAGTATTACAAACGATTAGTGGCGGAAAAAAATGTCGATCAAGTCGTCGGAAACACTCGAGTATTTTTGGACGGCAACTGTAAATGTGCGGAGACCAATTTGGCCGATTTGATTACCGATTCTTTTATACGCATAGTGAGTAATGACGATTCAAGTAGGAATTTTAGTGCTCTAAAAAGTCAATTAAACGTACTTTTTTTAGTAGATTGCTTCCGGGACATGAAACAAATAATCACTTTGAAGTTACACATACTATAATTATACTAATATAATGTGATGTACCTAAGCCATAAATCATAATCACATATTTATTAAAAAAAAAAAAAGTTATCGTCAATAAATCAAATGCTTGATGTAAAAAAATCATCTTCAATACAATTTTTTAATTTTTTTAGTATGTTTATTTATTTCATACATAATGGTTCATTGTTATTTTATTATCATTTTATTTATCTATTTTGCTTTCTATAAATAATATTGTTTTTCATATTGATTTCTTGTACAGGTGCGTTCACCTTGTATATTCTATTTCTTATTACCTAATAATATAGTATCGATTTGCATATTTTTTAAACTTCTAAAAATGTATATAATATAAATGTTCTAAAAACTTGAATAATTCCCTAAAAATATTATATTTTAAAATGTTAAAACGTTTTAAAAATTGAATTTATCAAAAAATTTGATTAATTTCTTCATAAGACTATAATTTATATCGTGTATATAGGTATATACTTTTTTTAAATCTAAGACATACATCATAATATATTTAAAGGCAATATCACTAAGATATTGATTTTAAAATTATAAATGATATTCCTTTTTTTTAGTTTTATAGTTTTCAAAGACAAAAAAGTATGTTGATTTCGAAATGACGAGTAATAGTGAAAAAAATAACAGTTTTGACAATAATAACAGTTTTATGACGTATTGTAGTCGAGTTTCGAATACCTGGTAGAAGACCACAGATTTTTGTTTGAGTATTAGCTACTTACTCAATATCACTTCACTTCACAGTTTTCTATAATCTAAATTTAAAAAATGTATGAACAAACAATATTTCTGGAATATAACAAGATGTTATTGAACCTCAGAAGTTTTGATGTGTTTAGGGAAAATGAGAATAACTGTCGTTATAAAATATGTACCAAATATTATAGTCTAGTCATTATAAATAAAACTTTAACGTGAGTATTAGATGATAATTTATTCTAAAAAAAAATTTAAACATAGAACATCTAATACTAAAAATAATATTAGATTATTAATAATTATTATTAACTTATGTGTTATTGTTTTAGATTAAACAATTTTAATTTTAAGTTAAAATTATGTTGTTTGAATATCTGCCTCTTATATAAGTTGACAAGTTTAAAATGTATGGCCTCAATGTTATTTGATACTAAAAATATATTATTGATAAACCAATAGTCATTCTTTGTTACTATTTTTTGTATCTAATCTTTTAATATCTAAAGCAAGTTTTTAATTTTGTAAAATATATATATCAAATTTAAATAAAATATAAATTAACCAATATGTTTTACATATTATCTTGTATTTCATTTTTATTTTATTTTTTAAAATATTTCAGAACTTGAACAATTTATTAAAAGACAACGTGACCTTAAGTGGATGGACTGATGCTGCTGTAGCGATTACTTTAAGTAGTAGTATTCAAAGTTCAATAGATGCTTCAAAAACACAAGGTAATTTAAGATTAATATTTTTAATATCATAAAAATAATCTTTAGTAATAAAAATTTTTATATTTCTTTATATAAGAAAAGTAGTTCAGTGATAATTTTCACACTAGTTTTTTCCTTTAGTTGTAGGCAATGACTTATAAATATATTCAAATTATGATACTCAGAATTTTAAGGTATATCTTACTATTTGAGGACAATTTTTTTTTTTCAAACACATATTTCGCCATTAAATATCGTAACCGATTTAAATTTTTCCAAATGAGAATTAAAGTTTTATCTTTATATCATTAATCAGATGAATTTTTTTATGTATATGTATTATGTATTTTATTTTTATTTTTAATTTTTCAATAATTTTTCGTACGTTAGTAAGTCAACTTAAATCATTGAAACGTAATTATATTATGTTTTTCGGAACATAAACTATAGAACAACGATCGCCAACTGGCGGACCACGGTCCAAGTTCAGACCACAAAAGATAGAAATCTGAACCGTCAAAATATCTCAATTAGATTGTATAATTACTTTGTTATAAATATTTGACAAAAATATATTTTATCTGAACCTTATTTATTATTTTTATCATCCGGATTCCAATAAAAATTACTTGATGGCCCCTGCTCCAGAACTTAAATTAAATATGATGATTAAATGCTTTTGTTAAGGATTTTCTCATTGTGGGATCTTTGCTGTTTGGAGAGTTTTAATTCATTTACTACATGGTTTATTATATTTGAACTTGATATTTTTATGCATTTCATTTATAGAAACTCAAAATAGAAAATACCCGTGAATACGTTAGAAAATTCAAAATTGTATCGATCACCAGTAGTTCCCTATATTGAATGCAATTATTTTGTTAGCTACACATTTTTATGAAGTTTTTTTTTTTTAAAAATTTATTTTACAATATTTATACAGGTAGTGACAAATAGACAAAATATTGCAATCGTTATTAATTTAGTATTATTTTTTGCCATCTATTTATATGCATTATGCATGTCAATTTAGATAATATGTGTAGTATGATATACTTAATTAATCATATATTATAATACAATAGTGTTCTGTTATATTATTTTTAATGATGTTTTCGATTTGTTGCATGAATAACGTATATATATTTATATTGATGTATATACCTCTTATTAGGTATTATATATGAATCTGACATTCGGCGCGTCTTGCCGTACAAAACTCGTCTGTATAAAGTGACCATTACTGGGAAGACGCTGCTAAAAGCGCTTGAGCATAGTGCATCCATGCATGATTATAAAAACTGTTCACTTCCGGAAAATAATATATACGGAGGTTTCATGCAAATGTCAGGTAAGTAATCAAAATTGTTCATCTCATTAAGTTTAAGATAATTTAGAAAAAAAGTGAGCAAGTTATTGCTCTGCTGTACAGTAGGTCTCGAGTGCGCCACTGTAATGGATGTGTTGAATTTTAACTCAATGATATAACATTTCATACGAAAAACGGTTCCGAGCAAAAACGGTCTGTCAGCCCATATTATTAAGTAAAGTATATTATAATGTTATAATATATTTTTTGATATTGCTACTTATGTAATTTATTTTATAATTAATATTAAAGAAGATTAATTTAGATATTACAAAAAACATTTCTTTTCCATCGATATATATACAGGAAAGAAACTAAAAAAACGTATTTTAAAATATTTAGATAATTATTAATTATTCAATATGCCATCAATTCTATCACAAACATTAACATTTTAGTGAACGTTTCAAGCATTTACGATTATTATTTTATTTTTCTTAATTATTTTGAGAAATACTAAAAATGTCTTAATTACCTTCCTCCCTAAAGTACCAACTACTCTAACAGAAACTACCCCACAAAGTTTACAATTGAAGCATTTTTACTGCACTAAAAGTTGATGATAGACACACAAAAAAAAACACACACACATCATTATAAAATCAATACTTTAATCGTTTCAATCAAAGTCTAAAATATAATTTAAAATTAGTTTATTACTTATATAGTTATATTACCTTTTTATAAATTGCTTTATTTTTTTTTTATTTTATAACTTTTACAAGTTAATCATAAATAAATAGTAACTCAACTTAGTTAAAAATTAGGTAGTTATATTTTATTTTATTTTATTTTTTAAGAAAAAAAGAGTATCTACAATCCATGCAAATTTAATAAAAGTTTAATATTGTATACAAAGACAAAAAATTTAATTAAAAATACTCTTCAAGAGAGTTATATTGATAGAAAAAAAAATAACTAACGAAGAATATCCATTGATGGAGTCTTACTACCTATATAAATTATTAATCATTTAACTCAACTTTTTAAGAGATTATGGCACCAACTTATTGTTAAATATTGATATAATTGTGGGATTTTAAATTAATATATGATGGGTAAAACTATAATTTTTTTACGTAAAAACTTTTCAAAATTCAAAAAAACACATTGAGATGTACTTAAGATTATTCTTATATTATTTATTTATTTTCCCTATAACCATTATATTATTTGACTTATTATTAATATCAAACTATTCAACATTTATTTGAATACTTATTTTTTATATTTCATTAACTACTATTTATTATTTTTATTATTTAATTAATATTAAATTATTTCATTATTAGTTCCATGAAAAATAGATTTCAAGATTCTAAACGCTTAAATTGTAATATCATAATTATAAATAAGTGCTTACTAACTAAAAAACATGTTTTTACTTACATTTATAAAATAAATAAGCAAAATTAAAAAAGTATTTAAATACATGCTAAGCAGTATATTTTGTATAATATGTAATTAAATCCTTTTTTTTCAAAGTCGTCAAAATGTATTTTAAATACATTCTGAATGAGTGTATTTATATATGTGTATAAGTGTATTGTGTACCTATAAATGTATTTTTTAAAGTATTTTTCACTAGACTATTAGTTTGTTTAACAATCACTATTAAAAAAAAAACCAAATCCTAAATATTTACGGACTCGATTTAAATATTTTTGTTATTGTACCTTTATTTAGTTAATCTCAAAATAATCAGAAATTTTCGAAATTAATCGCTTTGTATATAATATCATATTTATGTAGTCAAGCCACATCATAGAATACGGGCGGGACCATTTTCCTCCAAAAACGAAATACCGTTTTCCTCCACTGTCTATTCTCCTCCCAAAAAAAAAAGGTTGGTTTCCATTTTCCTCCACATTATTCTTGACTAAAATTATGTCTATTTTCCTCCAACCAGTGTTGTAGTGTTACGTTCCGTATTATAAAAATAGAGTATGGCTATGATCACATTAACTAATTTATTATTTTATTCATTGATTGATGCATTTTTATCGACGTGAGTACTTTTTTATTATATTAACTCTCTTTTTAGCCACCTGCCAAGTTCAACGCTTACAATGTATTATTATATTATAATTATACTTTAAATATTTGATTTGTTCTTTTATTTTTAATTTAACATTCTGATAACAAATGACAATTTTATTATTTTATTTATTGGAGAAAAATGGAAAGTGGAGGAAAATAGTCAATTTTTTTTTTTTTTTTAGAGGAAAATGGACAGTAAAAGAAAACGGTATCTCGTTTTTGGAGGAAAATGGCTACGGCCTATAATACAGTATATCATTAAATTCTACAAAAAATACATTTTATACATGTTCTTTTTTCAGGAATGCATGTCACTTATGACATTAAAAATGTCGTGGGTTCACGGGTACGGTCTGTGACAATTCGGTGTTCAGAATGTAAGTTACCATCTTATGAGCCGATCGATCTGGAAAAAAAATACACTATAATGATTCCTAAGTACATGGCATTCGGCGGAGATCAGTACAAAATGATCAAGGATGAACTAATCAGCATTAAAAGTTTAAGTGAGTATCTAATGTGTCTATTTTGTTAATTAAAGCTAAATACAATTAAACGATAATTAATAAAAATACTAATTATCCCAAATCATCAATACAAATAAAAAGAGAATCCTTTTAATTGTTTTAATATTGTTTTAAACAGTATTATTTATTTTTGTTTAAAGTTTTTGAATTTCAGTTTTGTTCAATACTAACCGAAAATATAATTATTTATGCATGCAAATATACAAAATTGGACAAGTTAACGATTTATTTTTTTTTATTTAGTTAAGTTAAAACTTAAAAGTTCCCAAATTTATTTTATTAAGTTACAATTACAATAACTTATTTAAAAGATAAAATTTAACATTTTTTAATTGATAGATAACAAAAATAAAATACCTTATATGAATTTTGATCTTTTTTTCAATCTCAGTTTGAATGAGTGTGGGATGATGAATAAATTTGAATAACCGGAAAATGTTTACTCTGACAATAAAGAGTTAGAATTAGAGATAAACAATACACATTTCGGAACCATTTAAAGTTGCATTGGTATTTTGTAAATAAACATTGAAATAAATAATATTATTTGATTATTATTTCGCTACTTAGAATATTTTATATTTTCATAATTTATTCATTGCAAAATAATTCTATATGGTATACTTATATTATACTTGTATATTATATATAAAGTATAATTGTAGTCTCTGGTTATTGAACTTGCTTTGAGACCAAAACATTTTATTAGATAACGTGGATGACTTATAAAAATAAAAATATGTATCTAATTAACGCATAGTTATATTATAATTTACAATTAAAAACAATTATTATACAATTGAAATAGAAGAATCAGGTTATATACTATTCGTTATTATTTAGTTATTTACTATGTACCCTAAATCGTATATATATATAATATATACATCACAATCAGAGTAAAACCAATAATGATACAATTACTTCAAATCAGAACTATTTTTATATTTTTGTTATTTTGTTATTTATCCAATTATCTGTATATTTTTATTGTTCGCGTTAAGTGGTGCAGCAAAAAATTATTTTTTCTCCATTCTTTAGTTTTAGTGTAGGTACGTAAATCTAGATTTGTTCGTTTTAGGTGAATGAGTCAGTTAACTGTCAACTTACTAATGTTTTATTTATATAGTGAGACTCGATTTGATGATATAAATGCAAAAACTAGAAATTAATATGAATAATTATTGTACATTCACTGATTTTATGAAGTTTCAGACGTTTTAATGAGATCTAAAGTACGTTGCTAATGTGTATCAATACGATTTGGAGAAAAAAAATTGAAGCACGTAAAACAAGTTTTCAGTACTTTAAAATAATCAGTTTTATTTTCCGTAGTATTTAAATTTAGATTTCATAACTTTTCCATTTCCTCTGATTGATGTATGTATAAAGTAAATACACATTATTATTCATTTATTGACAATTATATCAGTAACAATGTATTTTTATTTACGTGTAATTTTTGTACTATACGTAGACTGAGTAGGTACTATATAAGATTAACATCTGATTTTTATGTCGTAATTTTTATTTATTTAGTGTACATTTATTTTTTTTCTCAGAGATTTTTTTCCGAAGTTTGATCGTTTAAGCTATAGTTTTATATGCACATTAATCCGACAGTATTCATTAATTTCTCATACCTGCCACGCGTGCATAATATATAATTGCATTTATATAAATATAGGCGCGTACGTGACTAAAGTGTGTTTACAGTAATTAAATACGACACTGTTTGATAGTATACGTAATATGCATAATAAAACAATATATTCCTTATTGTTCGGAACAACTGTTATCTTAAAAAGAAATAAACCCACAGTTTTATATTATGAGATCATAGGATTATAAATACCTATAATATCCCTTGCGATTTAGGGAAAGCCGTAACTGGAAATTAATTTCGGGGGTTAAGCTAAAAAAATTGTATTCTAATTTTATTATAATATTTTATATGTGATTTAATATAGAATAAAATTAATTTCTAAATTTCGGGGGGGGGGGGGGGTAGTTAACCCCCAACCCCCCTGGTACGGCCTTAGATTTAGGGAAAACAACGATACTTGATAAAATTGAGTTATGAATTTGGACGAATGGCCCAAAATGAAATGCGGTAAAGCACGATTCCGTACGTTTTACCTTTTTAGGAGCACGATTCCGTACGATTTTGATCAAACAATAGATTATCAAAAACGCCCAAAAAACAATACGATTACGTACGATTGTTTGTGCAATGCTGCCATTTAATATATATTGTCAATTTGTTTAAAATATTAAAAAATAATTATATATAAAACTTGATAAATACTTATATACTTATGATATACAATAAAAACTTATCTGATAGGTATATATCATTGTTGTACGTCAAGTATATAAATTTTACTATACAGACGACCGGATTTACAGTCCGATTTTTTATAAAAGAGTTAGATTGTGGTCAATTGACAGTTCTGTTTTTCACTGAAATCAATAAGTTCACCCAGTACGCCGGACGCTCCGATATACTATACTTGGAGGAACAAGGCGACCGGCCGGAAAAATATAATCGTGTGTTTGGACCCTTATTTATAGTTAAGTATAAGCGAAACGTATGTAAAACGTTCTATTTAAGGCCGGAGCAATACACTGCGTTTTCCGCCGTGGATTACGTCTGTCGTGTATAACTATTAGCTACTCTGATATAAACTTTCAATTCGACGAAAAACGCCGCGGAAAAAGGGATGTGTAGCCCCGAGCTAAGTCAAATAGACTAATTCCCTATGGAAATCTGGTAACATTGCATTAAACTCTTGGGTACAAAACGTACGGAATCGTGTGTCTTAAAATGTGTACGATTCCGTACGCTGATAAGGACCGTACGGAATCGTGTTCTACCCCCAAAATGTACCTGAGTAAAACACATTTAGTGGGAGATATTAATTGATTTTAAGTAAATTTATCTTTAACTTTGTTATACATATATATTTACCCAAAGTCTTGAACATTGAATCAAATAAGAAGAACTGCAGTAGATACGTCGTGTTAAAAATAAAAAATAAAATATTGACTTATAAACTCAAAACCAGCTAAAATTATGTGTTCAGCTTTATTTACGAGACCTCATAAGACGAAATTATTTATTCCGATATGAATAGTAATAGAAAACAAAATTAGAGAACATATTTTCATTTATTATGGACGGTGTAAGTTAATGTAATTTTCATATACAGCATAATACATTAAAAATTGCATAAAAACAACTGTATAACTTTTTTTTTCACAAACATGTTACTTTTATGGATGGACAATTTTATTTATAAATCAAGAAAAAATGTTTGGAAATAATAATATGTTCAGCTAATCTCAGATTGTTTATGGTTATAAAAATGGGAAGAACAATGTATTAAAGACTTGTTAGGTATCTATATGACTTTTTGACAAACTATATATACAATAATAAAAGCTTGATCCAACAATGTATTAGACATATGGCTGCAAATAATATTATAAAACATACAACTTTTACTTATTTCGAGAAAATTCTACGCAGTTTTATTGATAATATAATATTATGATTGTTATTACTTATAATTATAATTTTTTTTTTCAGATATTACAGAAACAGACGCCTTTTTATCGTATGTTAAAGAAAATAAACCAATTTACGCAGGTGTAGATAATAGAATCAAAGTATTGAACCATTAATGAAGAGAGCCGTATATAATATCATAATAATATAATCAATTAATCATTTCAACTTATTATGCTTCGTCGAGTTTCTTTTTTTTTACTAAATGCAATTATAATTTTTATAAATAAATAAAAAAATAATAATAAATTTATTATTATTAAATAATATATTATATTATATTATTTATATATATTTATTTTTATAAATTTTATATTTACCTAAATCGATTTTTTTTCTATTAATAAAATAGCTATACATAACGCTTTAAAAAATATCGCAAACATATCATAAAAGTTATTTTAATTTAGTACCTTTTTTTTTTTGTTGTTGACTTATTTTTTATCAATTATTGCAAAAGGACACGCGTACAGAAAATCAAAGTACCGAGCAAGAGCGTGGCAACGGAAATCGGAGTAGGTACTGAAGGATTTTTTAGGTTAGGTTTAGCACATAATAAGACGTACCTACCTGTCTACTTTGACACTTGTGCACATATTTATTAGTTTGCGAATGAAACTTCACTGAACTCGATTTCAATAGTCCTTCGTCGTACAAAATGTGTAGGTTGATACAGGTTGCAGCAGGCAGTCCTTCATACGCCGTTATAGGTACAATGCAATATGAAATATCGTATTGTCGTTCACGTTTATTATAATAATACAATATATAATAATAATATGATATACATTTTCGTCGACGCAGATCAAGCTGGATCGATCCGTATCACGTGTATGGGCGATCCCTATTTTATCTTTATCTGTAGGTACACCCATTATTATAATGCAAAACATTATTCTCGTCCTTTTTCTCGAAACGAAATACCCGAATAATCTTTTTCTCTAAAACACACTTGTCGCTGCAGATGGTCATGGCGTTATCGATATGAAAAGAAATCGATAAGACGTAATCTACGATTGTTGGCGTAGGTACATAATTTAATAATTATTTTGATAGTGGAAATATTTTTAGGATTTTTTTTTGTACCCAAAGAATGTATTAATTTAACAACGACACGTATTAATTCGTTGTACGTTAATAATACTCTAATCTTCAACTTCAAAGGAAGTTTCTGGCTACAAATTGGATCTATTTGATAACAAAAACGTTTTCCCTCAAAATCATTTTTTCAACGTAGGTAAACTATGATAATATGATTTATCACTGAATTTAAATTTAACACATTCATTGTCTACCTACTCTTACTGCGATCGGGCACACTTGATTCCTGCTATAAAGTACACCGATAACTTACCTTTTTTAATATTAATATAAAGATATGAACATTTTAACGAATGTATGCATATTTTTTTTTTATAAACCTCGATTATATAAAAGACTGACAATTTTAAATTTTGACTTTCCAAAAGTAACAACTAGATCCCTATAGTCTTTTAGAAACTTTCTTAGTATTATGTAATTGGATAATTTTTTATACTACCTACAAGAATAATGTTCTCAGGTATAAAAATAATTTAAAAAAAAAACACTCAATATAAAATCAATATAATATAATATTGTCACTTAATGCTCCACCCTGAGTCTAAAATAATATTGTGATATTTCTTTGAAAATATTATGCAAAATTTCCACGAATGATATGTATATAGAATATTCCCTTACTAATAGTAATAAATATTTTCACTAAAAATTGTACAGAGGGATTCCACTTTAGTAGCAGCCCCAATATGCACACATATTTGGTTGAACGGCTCAATGACGAATTTTGGAAAATACAAAGCGCAAAGCGTAGGCGTATACTGCATAAGACAAGTATAAGACTGAGAATGTAATACTTATCAGAAAAAATCCCAAAAACGTTCTAAGAAATCGAAATAGTGCATATTATATGAATTGAACTTGATTTTTTATTTTAATCAAAAACTATATTTTATTAAATTTAAAAAAGGTTTTATAGTACTGCACAATTTTAAGTCTTCTACGAATACTTTTAATCTGAAAATTACATTATTCTCATTTAATTTTTCATCACTAACCGTAATCTTGATTTTTTACGTCGTACGGATAAATTTGAAATAAATATAATTGATAATAAATTCTAGTTGGTAAATACTGTCTTAGCACTTTCAAAGTTAATTTTTTAAGTAAAAATATTAAAATACAATTTATAATAGACAAATTTTAGTGTTAAATGCTCTAAAAATTGAACTTCAAATTGAATGTTGTCGAAAAATGCTGAATATATATCTAATTGTCACTAATTATTCTGATACGAAAACACAGTAAACGTATATTGTATATAATAAGCATTTCGTAACTGCAGGATTTGGAAGTCAATGAAAAGTGTATCGAAATACAAATTCCTTATCATATGTTATGTCTAGGTGTTTTTTTTTTATCATAATTATTTCATATCTTTCGTCAACCCGTCAACGCCAGGATCGGGTAACTCGGTCTTTTTTGTGACAATGGCGCACATGTACATCTCATCATAATCGCTGTTGTACAGAGGTTTTTTACTACTATATGCACACGTATATTGGATTTATATTATTATTTTATCATGCCGCGATCGCATTCGTCAGGGACGACGACGTGTCTCGGGTTTGAGATATTCGTGCACAGGTGTCTTTGTGTATACAAGTATATCCCGGTCGGGTAGATGGACAAAAGACTTGGTTTACATATTGTACTGCATGACGACAACGACGACGACGACGGTGCAATCGTGTCTACAATATTGTGTACAGGGTGATTCAACGATTGTGCTCATCCACATTTTTCCATATGACGACGAATAGACGAAGGCTATTCGAATTCAACATTTTTTATTGTGCTTACTTGAGCACCATACATCTATAAATACTTTGGTTTAAGGATAAAATTGTCAGGAGTTTCTTTTGACGATAGGTACTAATTAATTTTTTTGTTGTAAATTATTTTTTTTAGGGTTTTCATATATAAAACCAAATTTGAACGAGTATAATTTCTAAGTTATTGTTAAACTGTAAGTAAGTACGAGGGTTATATCAATATTTAATCCTAGAAAATATAGTATGTGAAAAGCTATGATAATTAAAAAATACAATAATCAATATTGTATTAATATATTATCAAATTGTATTTAGAAAATCTTTTCTGAGTGTTATAAGTAGTAAACTGAATACTTCACATTTTATTTTATATATTATATTTGATGTAAAACCATTATTATAAATTATTATTATATTATAGTTTGATTACTCAGGGATTACTTATTAGAATTTTAATTTAATCAAAGTATTCAAAAAATAATCTGCTTGAAAATGGCTTACAATAAAAAGGAAGGTTATTTGAAAAAAAAATGGTGTAATTATATACAGTTATTAATTATTATTAGTTTATAACGCCATAAGATATTCTTAAAATGATACAAACAGAAACCTGAGTACTATAAAATATGATTTTTAAATTGGCTTTTAAAATCTAAATTCCAACTATTCAAAATATTAAAGGGAAAAGGAGCGCTTATGATTATAAATCACCCTGTAAGCGAGGTTAGTATGTTTGTCACCGGGTGCAAAATATTTTTTTGTGTGAGAGAAAAAACGAGTTGAGGTTATTATTATATTAAAATAAAAGAGACATTTTTTTTTTAATTACCGCATGTGGACGTTTATCTAATTTAAAATTGATTTAAATATAATATGATAAATGAATCATTTATAACCGTAAAATAATACCTATGATAACACATTTTTTATTTATTAATTCAAAGACAAGTTAATAAAAATAATCAAATCAAGTTAAGTTAATTTAAGAAATTAATTAGTTGACAAGTAAAGAATTTAATTCATCAATTGTGAAGTTAATATGGAAGTAATAATAACTTGTCTCAATCAAAAAAAAAAAATTATCTATATTTTTAATTATCATAAACAACATGGATCACGTGAAAAGTATTTTGTGACTATCTGTATATAATATTATTTAACCAAAAAATATAACGGATATACTGAATAAAGGTAAGTTATTACAACCATAAATTAAATTATAGATAAGTTCTTAAGTTCGTTAGAAATTTAATTATTAGCTAGCTGAGTTAAAAAACTTTAAAAAACTAATAAATTAATTAGTTTTAACGTTTGTGTATTTTATGTATAACCATATTTTACTATTTATTGACTAGACAATGACCTACGATTGGACATAAAATAAATAAAACGTGTCAAAGAATTCAACGGGAAAAAAATTAATATACATCTACTAGATCGAAACGTAACGGAAAGGGAAAATTAATGCAAGTTATTATCAACTGCAGTTTAGTACTTGCATACACGGATAATTCCTGCAAAGAGCAATTATTATGACTTATTTTACGAAGATAAAAAGTTGAAGGAGACCATATTATACAATATATCAGTTGATAAAATAGTGGTAAGCAAAAAAAAAAACAAACAAAAACCAATATTCGTTTCAAATATAGCTCGTTAAACTTTTTATGCCACGAGAAGAAAGTAACTGTACATAAGCTGATTTGTATTATATACATATAAATTTATATTATATCATACCCATGTACGAAAGACATACAGTGTTTAGAAATTCGCAGTCTTCTAAGAAACTTAATCTGCTTCAGGCTTGTATTTAACTTACATCAGGTTGATATAAGGCGCGGTTACTGCAGGATATGGTATAGCATGGTTTCTCAATAACCAATGCACATCTAATCATAATATTAAAACTTCTACTTTGAGAGCTTAAAGTTATTATCATTACACTGTTATAACTACTTACTACATAAATACCTACACGTTTCTCATTAAACGATATCGGTTGAACTCCTATTGGTTCATCCTATGCGTATTGGATTCTTTTTTCTTAAATATTATCATTTTCTTTACGTGTTTATAATAATAGGAACCAAATCATAATTCAAAAAAATAATATTTCATTATAAAAATATATTTATTATTTTATACGTTCCAACATCGGTGTTTTCCGTGCAAATTTACTGCACAAATGTGAGTTTTTTTGTCGTGAGACTGAACAAATAATACAAGATATTATTGTGATTCATTTTTGAAAAATAATAATACAAAATAAAAAATTAAATACTTCTGTTGAGAGTTGTTGACATATTTTATAACTAAATATTTAAAAAAAAAAATAGATGACATAAAAAATAAATCATAAATACATTTATATAAACTGCAAATAAACCAATATTTATAAATGCTTTATAATTATAACAATAAGTTTACCCCTCCATTATTAAAAATTGAATAATTCTCGAATGAAAAAAAATACGTTTAAAATAAACATTAATTTATAAATTAATACAGTGTAAACATCGGAAAATTTCAGATACACAGTATTATACTCGGTAAACAAAATTCAAAATAATTTCAATACAGTGACTTTTAGAGAATGTATAATTATATAAACACACACACGCTTTTCATTACTATTGTTATTTTCGTTGTTTGAGCCAAACAGATTAGCTGGTGTACATTATGCGTGTGAATATTGTGTACCTACAGTCGATAAACAATGGCAAAATGTGAAAATAAATTCGTCCGATCAACCGTCTAGACATTTATTAATTGCTCGCCATTGAAATAAAACATGTATATGTCGGCGGCATATAAAACATGTTAATTTATTTTATTTGAAATACGTAGTCCTCGCCAATTGACTATATACCTAATAATTATTTGATAAAATTGTAGTAACAAAAATAATTCGACGAGTAACGATAGATCGAAAAATAATGACAATAATAACCTGCTGTGTTCAATATCGCGGTCATCATTATTTTCTTTAATAATGAATACCAGCGATCCGTTAAACGTGAGACACTCGCAATTTTCACGTTTTTGTAAATATTATTTTGTTCATCATTAAAAAACAAAATTATCAAATATATAATATATTGTTAATTGTTTTTTTTTTTAAATAAAAATATATATTTTTAATTAGTTATTCAAATGCAGAATATTTTTTGGGGCTACTTTGTTGATACATAAAAATATAATTTTGAGCAAGACTAGAAATTTATGAGTTTATAAGTTAAGTAGAATGAAGTGGAATAAGGATATTTCGTGAAATATTGGTCCACTATAATACTGTTATTCATAAAACTTTAAATACTTATATGAAGTTATAATATTTTACTTATTTGTCCGATATTCGATTTGTATAGATATACTCTGAATCACATTCTGTTTCAAAAATTAAAAAAATTATTATTATGAAAAACAGAAAAAAAAATGTTTTTTTCCAAAAATGATGTCTCAACAACTTAAATTATGTACGAGTGAATATTTTCAAAAAATTGAATTATATTTTATAATACGAGTATATAAAATATAATATAATATTTTATATTTTATTATATTATCAAGAGCTATATTTTCAAATACTTAGATTTTGTATATCATTTAATTATAGGAATGTCAATTGGAAATCAGGCAATTAAATAAAGCATAATTCTGTCATTTATTATCTTTTAGTTAATAAAATGTTTTTTACTATGTACATTGATGTAGAAAAATTAAAAGCAGAACTATATATGTACATCATATAATTTTTTATACAGTCTAGTAAAATTTCAAAATTTCCTATTTAAACTATACACATTACACACTTGAAAAATAAATTTAAATTACGCCTTCGTGATTATCCTTAAAAACTATTGTACATAGGTAATAATGCAAACATAGACTTAATATTTAATTAAGTACTTAGTATATAACAATTTTTACAAAATATAAAATATGTTTATAAATTCATATAAATTATTATAATTTTTAAATCAAAATTAGTTCCGTATTTAGGAAATCCGTAACCCCAAGCACACAAATTTAATTAACTCATTCACACACTTCTAGTTCAAATTATTTACAGTTAGATATAATAAAAAGGGTTATTGTTATTATTTTTCAAAAATAGTTGATAAGTATTTAAGCAGATAATTTAAGTATTTGTAAATGAGATAAATTAGTGTACTTCAGAATTTCCTTTAAATTTTTAATGAAATGATTATTTTTTTTTTAAATGATACTAAATTGAATTTCGAACAAATAATTTTTTAATTATTTTAATTTGAAAATTAAAATAAAAGGGGTTAAAATGGATTTAAAAATTATTATTTTTCGTGGTAATAAACTTAACTTATAATGATTGGTGATAAAAAAAAAATATTTTCAATATTATTATTATTTATAAGTTTATAAATCTAACTAAAATATTATTGACTTTTTAAAAAATGATCGAAATAACAAAACTACTAATATAAAAAACGTCATCTTAACGTTATTACTAAATTCTAGATTCAACATATAAAACACTACTGATTTTAAAACTTTAATCTTTCATATGTCATGAAAAAATTATTGTTGGTATTTATTTATATTAACAGAATGTTATATGTGAGAATGACCATGTAGAGGATAAAGTAGCCGGGCGGATTACGGCGTAGGCGTTTCGAATCCCGGTCACGGGTGGCTTTTCTCTCTAGGCAGGTAACTAGTCTAGAGTCTAATTCTAGAGAGAGAGTGACCGCTATCCCCCAAATCAAGCATTGCAGAAAACTACTGGTACCCAATTAGAAATTCTGCCAAATAGGCGTCCAACTAGGCCTTCGGGCTTACTTCCGGATTCAAGCCATATGAAAAAAGAGCCCCATAGTGTTTGAACTTTTAACGACTTGTTGAGATCTCAAATGATTGAAAAATTTGAAAATTGAAACCATTTCAATATTGTATACATAATTTTTATTGAAAAAATATTTTCGATATTTAATTAAAAGACGTTTTAACATTGCTAGAACTTCAAAGGCAATATTTTATATTCGAAATCGTTATAACATCAAACAATAGGCATGCTTTTTTCATGCTTTTTTCCCTTAACGAGAACCATAATAACGTGAACAATAATAATTATATAAAAAGAATAAAAATCGATTTCACGTTATTGGTACGACAGTGGCTATTACGACGTTATCATTTAAACAAATCGAAAGTTTTCGACCTTGCAGCGATCGTTGCCAACCACTCCACCTGCCATAAAATAGTAATAATAATATACTTAATCCATTAAATATAATATTTACCTCGCGATCCCGACGAATAATGTTACCACGATGCGCCATCTATATAATATTCAATACAAACACACACACATAAATATATAGTGTAGGTACATAATAATAATATAAACATATACCATATGACGTAGATGGTATATGCGTAAAAATCGGTGGTTAGGTTAATATTGTTATTACCCACAACTGTTATACAGGGTGATTCGTTAACCGTGCTCACAACAATTTTTTCGTTTAAACATGAATATTTTGAAGTCCTGATTTTTTCACTATTTAGGAGTGCTGAGAATGTGTTTAATTTTTTTTTTCAAGTGAAAACCAAAATTGTTTACAATAAATTATGAAACAGACGATTTTATTGATAATGCTCATTAATCCAAATTAAAATTTGACATTTCAATACATTTTAGTATGTATAATTGCACAATATTTATTATTAAGTACCTTTGTGTACTTAGAATAATAGGACCATGATTATGAGGACTATGGTGGTTTTAAAATCATACTAATCAATATGTATCTATTAATATTTTATACTTCATAAAAAATGTTCAAAGCATAACATTACGTAAATACCAAATTACATATTATGTATATTTAATAGTTTTATTAAATTATTTTTAAGGACTATTATTTTTCGTGAACTAATACATAAATACCTCAGAAACTATTTGTTCAAATTTTGAATTAGGTACATCAACGTAATCAAAAAAAATATTTGTTTTATAATTTACATTAAAAAAGATTAGTTTTTATTTGCAAAAGAAAAACAAAGGAGTTTGTTTTCCCACAGAACACTGCTTAAATGGTGTAAAGATATAAGTATTTAATAATCATATGATCTTCAAACAAACTTAAAAATTACAAAAATCGTAATTAGGATAAATTAATTATTAATGAAAAAATGGCAGTGATCATGCTTGGTGAATCATTCTGTATATCAGGGGTGTCATTTTCCTGGCCTAAATGAAGACAAAAATATTTCTCGAAACAAGATTCTTGCATCAACCACTTATGTATATTTACATAAACATCTTAGTATTATGTTTAAACTAAAACGTGATATCTAAATTACGATTTTTTTTTAAATGTTTAGCACAATAGAATGCACCAAAATATTTATAATGAGTTTAAAATCTCAGCATCCTAGAGGTTAGGGAAGGTTAGGTTAGGTTAGTCAGCGAAGACGCACTTGAAAGATTTAAAGATATTCATCATTTGCATTTCAAAGAATTTTTGATTTTTACACAAGTTTATTATTTAAATTGATGAATAAAGTTTTAGGTATTTTTAATGATGAAAATGATCATTTTTCGAATTTAAATTCTTTATAATTATATCGATATTTGTTATTAAATATTTTAAAATAATAGTACCTACTTTATAATATAAACTGTTTTAATAATCATATATTTTATTTTTCTTTAGTCATTCTTTTCAATTAAAATATTTATCAATAATATTTTTGCATTAAACATACATTTACTCATATTCATTTTTTAAAAAATAAAATAAAATGATCATTAAAAAATCAAAAATTTAAAATGTTTATGATTCGCTTGAAAAGAATCAATATATAGTTGAAAATAATATAACTATTAAAATATGGTAGTTGGTAAAAATGTCATGGTTATTCGTTTTTTAATTTATACCAATAAAATGAAATACATTATTCCAAAAACTTGTTGTATAAGTAAAAATTGCTGTTTTTCCTTAATTTCTTCCCCGTTTATTTCAAAATTACTTGGAATTTTCAATTTTGACATCTCAAAGTATAAACTAAATCTAATTTATACCATCAAAAATAAAAGTCTCAAAGCTGAAATTCAAACCTTTTTATTTACTACATTTTACGTTTAAATATAAAAAAAAACACACATCCTTATAAAACCAATGTATTTATTGTTTCTTTATAGCTTTATAAGTAACAACTTATTTTTAATATTTTTTTTCGAGAACGATTTTGCTTATACCTAATTAGAAATCATAATCATAAAAATGTAAAAGTTGTATTTTAAATCAAAAAAAAATTAAAATAACGTTAAAAATCTTAAATTAGATTCAGAAAACAAATAAATTTATACTGTACAGCAAATGAATTAAAAATCATAAAAAGCCTTTAAATATATAATAATATCGTTAATCACGCTGCAGACACTATGTATGCGTATTATATTGAGTATCATATTATAATCATTATTAATTGAATTCTGCATTTAGGGCACTCAATATATTTTGTATTGTGTTCGTAGGTTCGTGTAAATACTCAATACATATTAAATATATATATTTTTTATTCACTTTTGTATGAATATTTGTTTAAAATTCACCTAACTTAGTAAATAATATTACGAACATTGTAAGAAGTAAAACAATATTCTTTTTATACTAAGATGATCTGAAATGATATTATCATATTAAAATGCTATATAAACGTCAAACAGAAGCTATATTTACCTATTGATGTACCCTATCTACTATAGAAACAATATCATTCTTTATCTAGTCTCTCAATTCTATTAATACTTTATAAAAATCAATAGTATAATTTTGTTTCTTATTTATTAAAAAACGTAATTAAAATCTGTATACATTAGTGTTTATTTTATAATAGTTTAAAATAACGGAAATTACAGAGTAAGAATATATGGACTCATAAGTATAATATTTTAAAAATTACTTTAATTTAAATTTATAGTAAAAAGACAGTACTATAAAAGTTATAGTTATTATGAGGTTTTAAAGTTTTTTTTATATATTTCTGTTATATTTACACACATTTTTAACAAGAGTTTCTTGTTATACACAAATTATAAATAATATCTATATATACTACTAACAACGTAATTAACAATATGTACAAAATTACCAGTATTTTAAAGTATTTGAATAAATTAATTTTAATGTCTCTATAATATTTGAAATACTTTTCAAATTAAGTATAATATTTAGATAAGTATTTTAAATATTATCTCGAATGTATTAACTATTAATTATATTTGAAAACAAATACTCTTCAAAATTCAAAAGAATTATCTGTCACATTTCAGATTATTTTTTGATAATCATTATATTATTTTATTTTAATTAATGTCAAATTTATTTATATTTTATATTTTATTTATTGTTTAATTAATATTATTCAGTAATGAGTTTTAGAATTAAAATGTAGTAAATTTAATTTATTTTCATATTTCAGTATAAATATGGTGGTATACAAAGCTCTAATGATACTTATTTAAAATAATTTTCTTATCCACTAGTATTTATACAAGTGAAAAATAAAATTGAAGTAGCATTTAGTAATCATTCCAAGTATTTGAATTTCTTCTTAAATATTTTCTGAATAAATGTATTTTAATCTGCGTTCAAACATAATTTAAAAATTTTTTTTACCTGACTAAAAATTACTTAAAATTAATCACTATTTTCGAACGTCATCGTGGTACTTTCGTACAGTCACATAATATAATATAGGTAATAGATGTATATACACATCTCAATAGCTTCTATAATCTATATCTATAGTCATACAATATTATTATTATATTATCTTTTTTTTATATGCATTTCAATAGACTTTTCACAGTTTTCATTTGTACACATGTCAACCTTTGTTTTATACATATTTTTATATTATGCGTCTCCTCTCAACTGCCAACTGAATTCGTATGATAATTTGATAATGTTTATTATTATTATTATAAAAAGTAAACAACGTAGAAACAGTTTTATTGATCGCTTCGTTGTAGACTCGGGTAGATTAAGCAAAATCACATTTGTGAGAATGGTTACCAATAATACACAAATTAAGAAAATAATGCTAGTCTTCTTTTTAATATCTTAACTTAACCTGTTAGTGGATTTCTTTTGGCCTCAATAACTTATCTAGTCAAAATTCCCGAAATAATAACTTAGTTTTAGATACTTATCATAAAATATGTATAATTCGTATTAAATTAAAATCATAGGTAATATATATATATCTATAAATTCAGCAACTAAAACAAATTTTATAATTAATTATTATACAATAAAATATTTATATTAGCTTTTTAAATTAATAATTTCCTTCTTTAATTCTTAAAAATAGATATTTTACGTTATTTAATTTTGTTGATTAATATTATTTCGTTAATGTGTTAACAAAATAATTAATAAGCTCTATTTCTTAAAATGAAAAAATTGACTTTAATTATTATGAAGTAACTATTTAACTTAAAAGTAATGTATCGACCAAATAATATAAAGTAACTTCAATAAGAATTTTTTAAGATAATTCATAGTGTTAATTACTAAATTAGTTATTAAAAAAAAAAAAAAAACTCCAAAATAAACTACAAATAATAGTTGCACTGCATCTATAATTTGTAACTAATAAAAAAAAATAATTTTCTAAATATTTTTAATGAAATACTATTTTTAATAATAATAAATAATAATATACATATATATATATATAATATATACCTATATGTATACTTTAATTGAAAGTTGCACAATATTACTAATTACTATGTATAATTCTAGGTACAACAGTTTTTAAACATAATTCAAGTTGACAATTATTTACTCGATATTCTTAACTTTTAGAGTTTATTATTTGTTTGCTGTTAACGTGTAACTAGACATTCATTAAGTAGATTTAAATTGAACTAACTTAAGTCAATTCATTAACTATCACACATTTTGGATTACGATCAACAACTACGGTATATACAATCGCTGGTAATTAGTTATTATTATAATGTTGTTTAAAACCAAACCAAATAATTAGAACCGTCTGTTTGTTTGTGTGTTTTTTTTTTTTTTGTAACCACAGAAACGGACTAAATCATTATATAGCTATCAAATAGTATAATAGGTATATAGGTACCTACTGTAGTACTGTACATAGTAATAGTGCCTAGTAAAATATATAATCACAATTATAATGTGCACGGTCTTTACAATAAATGGCTTTTAACGAGAGTAAAAATAAAAAATAAAAATTTATTGCAAAATTCTCTAATTGCATGTTCTTGCTAGTTGCGTATTCTGCAGGGTTTTCAATTATATTACAAAGGGAAAAGACGTTCACAGTTTTTATAAATATTCACAACAACTATAGTACAAAACCACTACTTAAATTAGTACACAATAATTATTCATTTTTCACAATAGACTGCAGTTGTTGAGTCTTCGGATGACCGGATATATGATGTTTTTTTAATCGCATCTATTTTGTATGACAAATAATAATGATGTTATGTATACAATAGCTATAGAAAGAGGGAAATAACGTCAAAATATTTCCATGAAAATCAACAAAAATGAAAATATTATATTTTTATTTAAGTGTACAGAATGATGTTTAATATATAGTTTTATTCAAATTTCCGTGAACGTTAATTACGTGATACAAATATGTCTATGGTCCATCAGTGATCTATTGTAATATCACTTCTACATAATAGGTATTCTATAACGATCGTGCCTTACATTATTACGCAAAATAAAAATTTCCCCAAAAACGTCTGTGAATATTATTCTTATATTTTAAATACAAATTTACACGTAATTTTAATATTATAGTATATTTAGGTTTCTGAATTTTAAATGTTTCATTCTTCTTGAAACATTTCAACGAAATATTGAAAAATATTTTTTCTTTTTTTAAACATATTCGGTTGTAGATGATTAGAAATAATATATTGATTGTACGCAGAAACTATTGATAGTAAATAACTTATCAGTTATCATTTATCATTTAAACCTACCAAGGTTTACGAACTACTATAATATGTTAATGGTTATAATTAAGTTTTTTAACTTTATAACTGCTTAAAATATGGTATATTGATACTAATTTTATTAAATTATTCGTTATGTTTTTTGGAGGTAAATGATGCCATTATTACATTATAGATTTGTAAACTATCTTCTAAATGTTTATATATTTTCTATGTATCATACAATAAACCAACTTATAAAATTGTTTACTTGCAAGTTGATGAAACTATAAACTTTATAAACATATTTTTTTTTCATTAAAATGAGATATTTCATGAAATTTTAAAACCCTAAGTATATCCTATTGTATATTATTTTATAAAAAGCTGAATTATCAGACATTATTGAACTTTGATCACTAAACGACAAACTTTTAGGTACGGGATAATCCAAATGCCTCGTTACAAAATAGGATATCATCCAAAACATCATATCTTCATTCAATCTCTAATTCAGACGATTCGTTGGTGAAATTTAGTTTCTGTGGCCTGGTGAAGGGGAGGTTGAAATTTCCCTCTGGTTTATTAGGTGGTGCAAAAGTGGTACTTTTAATATTCCAACTTCAAAAAACAAGATGTGAAAAAATAAATATTAATAGTTTTTTAGTGTACCTATAATTGCAATGCAATTTTTCGATTTATTTTTCTATTTTTAAAATATTTAATTCTGCATATCTATAAACCCAGGAACTGTTTTAGTCATACGCTGTGCTTGGGATAGTTTTAATCTGACAGAATATATAGGATACTTTATACCACTTCTAAGGATTAAACATATTAATTATAATATATTATTTTACATTAGTTGCTGCTCATTATTAGACTAACTTCGGAATCTTATAATGAAAGTATATTAACCGAATGAGTAAACATAGCAAAAGGCCTTATAATAGAAAAGGATGTAATAAACTAGTAATTTGAGATAGGTATAGGAAAGACTAAAATATGTTCAGTGAAATAGAAAAATATGTTATATATACCTACTTCTAAATTTACTATTATTTATTTTTTTTTTTTACAAGTACATTATCATTATGAACTTTACAGTCAAAGTCAAATCACAATAAAACTATTCAACAATTAACTTAATTTTTAGTTATTTATCTAATCAAACCATCACATTTACTGAGCTGACTTATGTGTGTAAATCAAGATTCGAGACAGTCTGTTTGAGTCAAATGGACAGATAAGTCAATTAACCGTAAGTCTAATAAAGTATGTGCGACTTTAAAAATCATTTTCTTTTTTTATGAGGTTTTTCTATTTGGTTTTGTAACAAGTCAATATCAAATAATATACCTACTACTATCCAATTCCGTGATGAACAATAAATAACATTGTGAACGCCTGCCGCATATTATGTAAAAAAAAAAAACGATTGTATTTCGATAACAACATTTATGTACCTGCCTGCTTTTTTATACAATGAAGTATAAGTAACAACTGTATGAGTATGAGTGTATGACATAAAAAACAAAACACAAATTTCAAGGGAAAACAATAAAAAAAAATTAATGCATTACGATAATAATTACAATATAACGACACTGTGGTGCGCGCCTCGGAACCAATTCTCGTAGGTACCTACAACGAATAAATCGTATAAAATTATACATTTTATATCAGTCTAGTATAGGAATACTTATTATATTTTGTTTCATTCGTGTAAGTAATATGCTAATAATATCATAATATTTATTTATATATGATCATAAAATAACATAATATAGAGTAATTTATTCACAAAGCTTTCTTATCTCTTTTTTATCTTCAAAAATTTAGTTATTTAAAATCTGATTTTTAAATATATTCGAAAACTATATTTTTAAATTCTTAAAATTTTATGAAAAGAATTATCGTTTGACAACAGTAACTTATTTTTTTCAAATGACAATATCCTTTTCTTCAGTAATTTTTCTAATAACTTTGACGTACCTATTCAAATTTTCATTTTGTTTGGTTTTCACGTCAATTGAATTAAGTACGTTGTGATCATCAGCAATACAAGTAGGATTTGGGGGCATCATTTTCCGTCGGTTTTCATAAATATTTTTTCGAATTCTATTTATATCGTTAATGGTTATATCTAATGAATTACTATTTTGTACGATTTCAGTGAGAATAACATAAATTTAACATAATTTAAATAATTCATTATCAATGAAAAAATAGAGGTTTGTATGTTTAGTCAATCACTTTATACACATAAATTTTGTCCATAGTTAGAAATATTCGACATTAAAATATATTTTTTAAGCAGGTATATAAAACATGTGCGGCGTTCAGTGAAAATTGGGTTTACCATAATTACAAAACGTACGTGATATGGTAGCCGGTAGATTAATGTTTTAAATTTATAACACGATTTCGATTTCACTAAATCTTATTATAAACAAATAAAAATTATTTTCGTGTGGTTTCAAAATAGAATCAACCGAGGCAGAGCGAGTTAAAAATTTGACGGCGTTTTATGATGTATTTATACGATTAGTATTCCTGGTGCGATTATAACCGGGATTTGGACGATACACCGCTTTTCATCCACAAATGTACCATTCCATTTCATCACATATTATTATGATCTATATTTTAAATTTAAATTATATAATTTCACTAGGTATCGCAACTAATGGCTACCGCCTACTCGTTTCTTTTACATCAACGACTATTCGTTTTTCATAAACACAATTTTAAATTAAATTACCTACAATACTCATCGACCATCGTACATTACACTTTTTTTTTACAAACAATTATATATAATTACATTTAATTATTGATTTTTTGTAGATAGGTAATCATTTTGATTAAAATGGGTTACACTGAAATCGACTATGATATATTACGATTTAGCACATTTTCCTATTGATTCTATTTACCACATTCAATGACAACGAACGCGTTATTTCCATACGTGAACATTTGTACGTACACTAATTACGTCCGACTTAGGACACGCGAAATTTAAAACATAACAACAAAAATACATTACGTTAGTACCGTCAACCAATTAATGTAATAAA
Organism: Aphis gossypii; assembly: GCF_020184175.1. Taxonomy (NCBI): domain Eukaryota; kingdom Metazoa; phylum Arthropoda; class Insecta; order Hemiptera; family Aphididae; genus Aphis; species Aphis gossypii. The sequence continues at coordinate 62,515,910 of NC_065533.1, forward strand.
TAATGATATATTATTATTATATAGTAGGTACCTACATATCTAAAATATAAGCAATATTATATAAACGAGGCAAACACACAAACATCAACATAAACTGTGAGAAATTCACTATTATTTACTAATTAATTTTTGTGATTTAACAATAATAACTATGATTTTTTATAATAATAACTTCTAATACTTTTTAGAAAAAATAAAAAACTCGATTGCTATCATAAAACCTAAAACGAATATCCAAAAAGTTGATACCATCATATATGTAACTATTCTTTTATGACAAAAAACTCATAGCATATTATTATTATTATATTATTATACATATTTGCTAGGCACTCGTCACCGTTTATTTGAGCACGTTCAGATTTGTATGCATGAATCCCTAAACTTTTCAAATCGACGAACAAATATTTCGCGTTGCTACTTTTGCGAACACTTCTGCACAATGCGAAAAAATTACAAATAATATTATCAGACTTTGATAGCTACTACCTGGAGAAAGTTTAGTTTTAACGCAGGAACAGTGGAACAAACTTAAGAAATAAAAGCCAAAAATCGTGTCATATTTCCAGTATATGACTATAGTATTATTTCAGATAAATTCAAAACATTAATGCGAAAAGAATTTGAAAGGCGTCTGCAGAAATCATTTATATAATCGAATAAAATAAAAACAATTTAAAAAAAACATACTAATAATTAGTTGATAATTATTATCATAATATAAAGTATAATTTGATTCCATGTTATGTCCTATTATGATAGGTTAGGATAGGTATATTATTAATTTGGCTCAGATGCTAAATGTTTTATTATTTTCGTCTAATTTAATGTTAATCTAAATTGGAGTTTGATTGGTATTCTACTAAATCAAAGTATTAGATTATTTTTATTTTGCATTCTATCATCGTATACTTTATTGTTTTGAAAAAATAAATGCATACATTTAAATTTTGTATGCTTACTTGAATTTTGACTTTGCTTACATTTTAATATTTTTTTACTTTAAAATATTTTACATTATCTGTTTCGGCAATGTAAATATTTAAGCTAAAGCAGTATGTTAAATTATAAAATAACAGGTTTCATATGTATTTTATTGGTAATATAATAATTAATATTTAATACTATAATATATAATATATGTTTTATATTATACAAGTGATTGTGCAGTGCGTATGACCACATATGCACTGCACTATATACCAGCCACCAGGGGTGGTCAAACAGGATGGATAAGAAAAATATTATATAACATTTTTTCAATATTCATAATGATATAACATGTTATTGATATTTTTACAAAAATAATAAAGTGAATAATAATATTATTTTTTTTTAGTTATATAATCTGATAAAATTTGAATATTTCGAATTTTTGACGATGATGATATTATTTGGTTTCTCATTATGTAAAAACAATTAACTCTGGTAGATCTGTATAGGTTAATAAATAATAGGTACTGTGCTTATTAAATGTGCTTCAGGTTAAAAGAAAATATTTGTTTGAATAAAATAATTATCAATTAACAGTTCAAGCATAAAACATTTATATCATAATCAGGGTTTGAATTTGAAAAAAATTTCGTTTTATGTTATTTTGAATAAAAACGTTATACAAATTTTGAGTTTATCGTTATTCAGAATTAAAATGTTATTCAACTTTTACGTTTATCGTTATTCAGATTTAAAACGTTGTACAACTTTTGTGTTTTTTTTCAGAATTTAAATTTTAAACGCATTTACGAACCTGTTTCAAAGTAACAGAGCGATAGGGCATCACTATTATCTATTGGCAATAAAATTATTCTATTAATACCTATATATAATTAATTTTAAAATTTTTTTAATAATATTTATATAAATTATTTTTTTTAATGGTATACTATAATATATAAATAATGTTTTGCTTAATGATGTACTATATATTTTGTTAAACGTTACGTTTTATTTTGTATTTTTTGATTATTTATGTATATCGTTTTCCGTTATAATTACGTTTACAAATTTCAATTGTTTTTTGTCAAATATAACTTTATAATTTATAACATTATTATAACATTTTCAAGCCCTGATCATAATAAAAATATAAACTATAACTTTTTAGGATTTTCTCATTTATTTTATAGGTAGATATTTGCATTGAAAATATGTTTAAAAAGTAACTTAAACTGTGTAACTAAATTCCACAGTAACACAATTCCCGTACAATGCTTATAACTCTAAACGAATAATTTTTTATGGTATGCATTTTTTTCTATTTTTTGTCTTGTATATAATTGAAATATTTTTTCTAATTTTTGTTCCCTAACTTTTTAAACTGTTATATTAGTATTACGTGTTACATTGCATATTTTAGATTCTGAACGAAGTGATTAATGTATATTGATTTTACAATTCTTATTGTGTTTTTTTTTTCTTTTTGTGACTGTGTACAGCATAACTTATAGAAATAATGCTTTAATTTCGAACTTTGGTGGTGTTTCCGATGACAAAGTGAATATCCTTGGTGCATTATACTAGTCAAAAGTAAACATTTTCCAACAGTTTTCAAAAAATCGAGAAAAACAAAAAAAAGTGACGGAAAAACCGAAACTTTTACGCAAAACCTATTTTCGACCAAATCGATTTTTTTTATATAGTTGTAAGTTGTAACTCAAAAACAAAACTAATCACTTTAAATACCTACTTGAAATTTTCACCAAATGTTTATATTAGTGTTACCTATATACAGTTCAATTTTCAAAATATTTTCACTTTTTTTTGCGCTATTTATTTATTTTTTTATTTATTTATTACAAATATACGGGTTGCCCCTATAACATTAAAGTACAGTACAATTCATTAGAATAATAGTAGAAAATGTAGATTTATAAAATATTACTTATGTGTAAATAACAGAGAATACAATTTATTTAATCAATAATTTAAACATTAATTAAGTAAGCAATTAAAACGCATATATTGAACTTAAGAGTAATTATTAACAGTGTTTAAGAATATTAGAACAAATTATCATCAAAAGAGAGGTCCTCATTGGCAAGTGACATAATTCGCCTTAAAGGCTAATTTTGTAAATAATTAGTGTCGGAGTTAGGAATATGGAAGGTCACATGAGAACGAGATACATACGAAGGGACTTTAAAGTTAACTTGGGAAAGCAAGCAAGGGGAATCAATATGGTTAGTAATTAGACCACGAATAAATTTTATATTTAAAGTTCTTCTTCGTTCAGCTAGAGTAGGCAAGCCAAGTATGTTTGCGATATTGATATAGTCGTGAGCTAAGTGGGGACTGCCTAACACAAAATAACAAAATCTCAAAAATCTATGTTGAACACGTTCGAGTTGATTAATATCAGAAACAGTGTACGGATCCCAGACAACCGACCCGTACTCTAAAATAGGACGAACTAAAGCACAATATAATGATTTTAATGATTTTGAAAATTTAAAGTATTTAGATGGACGCATAATGAACTCTAAAACTTTAAATGCTCTACTAGTAATCATCGCAATATGAGGACTTGGGTTAAGGTTTCTAGTTAATTTAAAACCCAGGTCGGTTAGATTATCAACGCGTTCAATTGTCAAACCAGAGATATTGTAGTAAAAAAAGATTGTAGAACGGGAACGAGTAAACGTCATGACTCGGCATTTTGAAGCATTGACTTTAAGGCCTATTTTAAAACACCAACTAACAAAACAATCAAGGCTACTTTGGAGATTCGTGCAATCAGCAGCTGAGTTGATTTCCATAAAGAGCTTCATATCATCTGCCAAACATAAAAGCTGACACAAAGGCAAACAGTAAAAATAGAATCGGTGATTACCTCCTGCTTCGATGTACAATATACTATACACACACCGTCGTGCAGTTATTTTATCGTGGTGTTGGATAATATTCAAACAAAAAACTAAAATATTTTGTGCTCCGCACTTGTATTTATAAGCTTGGATTCGCACTCTGCGGCGCTGTGATTGGATATTGCTCGTGGTCGTGCAGCGACGATAACGTTGCTTGCCCGCAGTATTCGTCGCCGCTGCTCTCCTAGCCCCGTCCACAACATTTTGTCGCCGTAGCTCAGTGTCCAGTAGCCGTCGAGTGTTGCGCTGGTTCCGTGTTATGTTCTTGACTTGGATGGTCGCCTGACCGACCGGTGCCAGGGCGCCTCGACGGTCATGTACCATCGACAAACTCGGTCGACGGTCGGCCGAGTGAGGAACAAAACATGGGACCGGCGTAACACTCGACGGCCACTGACTTGGCCACTGACCTGTCCTGACGGTTAAAAAACGTCTAACGCGTACAGCACACGGCCTCTGAGGGTGCGCCAGTTAACTCATAAGTTTACCCTCTACTAAAAAGTTCCCAACGCGGCTAAAGAAGTTTTCACTTCAAAAAAATCAAAAATCGTAAATCACAATTTTTTTATAAGCGTTTAAAGTTAGTAGGTAGTAACAATAACGATTTATGCGCTAACGATTTTCATTATTTTTATTATTCAAAAAGTATAGATCGTAGATACTTAAAAATTTTACCGGCTATTAATATTGGTATTTTCTTTACCTAATTTAATTATCAAAATATTTCGTTTATTTTAATGCTTTTTAGGTATAGGAATTTGAAATACTCGTTTTTATTTTTTTTTTTTATAAATATTGACAAAAATTCCTCATAAGTTAGTCTTATAGTAATATTATAGTAAGAATACATATGCACATTTTTTTTGTTATTAGCATTTGAAGTTCAAATATTGACGAAAATTCGTCAAAATCATGAATATTTGCGAATTATATTGTAGTTCAAATTTATAAAAAAAGTTGTATTAGTTTGGTTTACAATAACTATAAAAAACTTAAATTGTTGGGTATTCAGGTGATTAAAACATAAATCACCTTTTTCACCACCCATCGAAAAATATATCCTATGCTGACTATACTGTTAATAAAACACCAACACATTTTCAATCGCACGGCTGTTATTCGAAACAGTAGCCCTATAATAAGTATGCATCGCACCACACTATAATAGCGAGTAGGAATTCGTTGTTTTTAAAAACCGGAACCGTTGGCGGGAAATATTCGTATAATAGCCGTACAGTTTACCTACTCGGAAACTATTATAATAATGCTTTACCTATTGGCTATTATAAGAAGGAGAGGTGATTTTTTAAGAATATATATATCTGTATATATTAGGTATTATATTTTTTTATCGGATAATGCACAACGCCGAACTATACAATGCGTTCGCGCGCGCACCCACTGCAGCACGCAATCTCTGGCGGCCGACACAGGACGTATAGGTATATTATATTATTATAATCGCAGCGTCCTCGTACCCCGCCCCCGCGCGCGGGGTGGCCCGACATCTGCGGAGGGGACGAGGTGGGCGGGTTGGAGGAGGAGGGGGCGCGTGTTATATTATTAGTAAATAACGGCGCGTGCTGTTCGCCGTGCCGTACGCGATAATAGTAATAATAATATAAAATATTAACACACACACACAGACGGCCGCAAATTTACGGTACACACGCGCACAATACACGCGGACACGTAACGCCGCCGGCCCGGTGGTGCGCCGCGCCGGTATTGTTCCTCGACGGCGGCGGTAGCAGATGTTCCGTGGGGGGGTGGGGGGGACGCGACGGCGCACCGGCCGGAGCACACGACAACGGTCCCGCCGAACAAAACGTACACACCTCAGCCTACCAACACTGCAGCAGCAGCAGCAGTCACCTGCGCGGGCGCGCGCGCGAGCTCGATCAGGCGGCGGCGGTTAAGGGGTGCTCGGGACAGTGAGACTGCGGCGGCAAACGGTCGCACGCGCGCGCGCGCAGTGATTGAATTATTCGGGTTTTGCACACGCACGCATTCACAAAAGGGGCGCCCCTCGAGCGCAGACGCGTCACCGCCTCACCGCCGCGCCGGCCCTTGACGGACGGGGTGTGTGTGTGTGGCGGTGCAGCGACTACGTAGTCGGCGGCGGTGTGAATATAAATATTTTCCGTTTGCCTTTACCGCCGGCGCGCGCGGTCGGTGCGCATTATGCACGTCGTTTACGGCGGCGTACAGGGTGTTCGCGAAACCCCAAACTCGGCGGGCGTGACCGTGAGCTCGAAAATACTTTAAATAAAACGGAACACGCCGTTTTTTTACTCTTCGGCGATAATAATTAATATACCGTATAGAGGTACTCGGTAGTCGCAATAACGATTATAATGTTATTCCGAGACCGTGTCGTGTGTATAATACTGCAATAAGAGGTAAAAGGTCACCTGCAGCTTGTTTCGCACTATAATATGCCGCCCGCCAACGCGACTGCAAGTCTCGCGTGATTATCGCCGACAATATGACCTGCGCTGTTTGCCCCAACCGTACAGACCTTTGTCGCTGTTATACACGAAAAGCCGTTATTCATAAATTATTAGCTTTGGCCCCAATAGCTTTTGCGCCGGGTGTCTTTGTAGCGCACACATTCATAAGTATTACGCCTACGAGACGTATAAACGGGGTGAATTAGGCTTTTTTGAAACGATTGCGAACGGTTTTAGTGCGTTAAATAATTTTCAATAACAATATTTTCATACTATTATTAGGTAATTTCTATATTAAAAACTGTGGGTGCGCGGGTGGTCAAATGACCTCCAGTCTGAAAACACGTTTAAATATGGAAGTATATAACTACTAGACTTGCATCTACTAAAAATCGTCCACTTTGATAAGAATAGCTCTACTCGCCAGAAAAATCTGTTAGAAATGAACGATTTGGACAAATTAATAGACGGTATAATATAGACATCACTGCGGAAGAAACCGGATGGAAATAGTATTGCTTCGGCTGGCCCTTCTCGGTATATCAGCTGCGTATCTATTGCAAGACTAGTTTGCAATTGATAGACTTCTATTTTTTTTTTTTTTTTCTTTAATTATGACTCAATCATAATACATTAATACGTATACTAGCTTACAACTCATTTTATACTGATTTATTTGAGATTTTAACATTTTTTTATATTCAACATATACTATACATAATACATATTCAGTTTACAGCTCTAACTACTATTATGACCACGTATTTTATAAATTATTAGTAATGCTCGTACATAATGTGTACGCTTAAAATAATTGCGATGTCGATTGTTTACAAAATATAAATAATAGCAATAATTATTTTATATATATGTAAATATATAAATATTATGAACATTAACCATGTGAAACCGAAAATTGGATGGTATTAATAAATATTATTATTACTTAGTAGTTAGTACTGCATGATTGCACAATCTAAGACTATTTTATTTGTATTTATAAAAAAAAATATGTTTGATCTTTTTGGAATATGAACGATTTAAGCATAGTTGTTGGGAGAAGCATGCTCTACATTAAAAACTTCATTATAAAACCATACATTTATGTTTTTCTCCACTTTGTTTAGGTACCTAATATTATTATTTTTACGAAGAATTTGCATATACGTGTTTATGACAAGCAACTAATTATATTTATATGGTTTACAAATCTTATTAAAAAAAAAAAAGGTGTAAACGTTAGGTATAACTAACAACGGTCATTTGATTTTTTACGTGCGACCGTAAAATAACGAATACAATTTTTTTTGAAAAACGTCGACTTCAAATCATAGCATGCAAACCGTACATTATTATTTTTCTCCGTTTTGTATAATATTACTATTTTCATTACTGTACACATATCATTGTGACACACGAAATAATAGCTTAGGCAAGAGCTCGTGACACTGACATAAGTCCAAAGTCCGAGGAAGTATTTTTGGTATACGCGTCCTTTGCCCGTATTTATGCAAAGAATTTATTTAATTTAATATAGGTAGTATTGCTTAGTGGTACACTTCAGATGTGTATAATTTACGCTGTCCTATGTTCCCAAAAGTTCTATTTGATATTATTTTGTATGGAGATAGCGATGACTACAATGAAGAGTGTACGTACCCCCCCCCCCACCAAAAAAAAAAAAAGTAATTGACCATCTAAGCGCCTGTGCGTATAGAAGGCGTCTAAATGATACGCCACTGATCATTATTATATATTATTATAGTTAAAAATCCAATCATATTTAACGATAACGACGTATACGGTCGTTCCAACTTTTACGTGGGACTTTTGGAAAACTTTGACTTCAAAACAAAATATATTGTACGCAAAGCGTGCGTTATTCGTACGATATTATCATTACGCTGTGACACGAGAAATTCCGATCACCCTGTGCACAATACCCATTTATATATATATAGTATATTATATGCACAGGCATTATATACCGTACGTCGTCGAGTGCGCACGTCTGCACAATGACGGTGGTGTATATGCGTGTGCGAACCACCTGCCTCCTTCGCTGCCGCCGTTCACCCCGAAAAGGTTTGCGAGCCGACGCCGCCGATTTATGGCAATAATAATAATAATATGCATCTGCACCGGCGCGGCGACCGCGTAACACCGCGACACTATAATATTATTGTGCTGTACTCGAAATATAATAATAACAATAATAATAATAGTACTATTGCGATGAATTATTACCTGCACGCGGCGGCGATCGCGAGTTATTGGTGGAAAAACAATAACGTCGGAATTGATGACAAACGACAATAAAACCCAATACAATAGGTATACCATTATTGATCAAATGCAATTGATTTTTTAATAAAACCACCGTCACTGATCAACCCAAGGACTATCTAGTATTATTAGGGTCACAGATATATAAATGCAAATTTTACTTTTTGGAAAACATTGCTTTTCCACTCGTTCCGAGCACAAAATCAGTTTCATACATCGAAGAACATTAAAATGGAAATTTAGAACTTTGAGTACGTTTTACGTAAATATTTTTAAAGATGGAAACAATTATTTACCGTTAACTAAACGTACCAGTGACAAAAAAATTAAATATATTCTCCTCGACGTAGAATTTATTTACTTGCGTATCCGGGTCTCGCTATAGTCCGGACATCCGGTTAAAATATTTATACTTTTATATTTGTATTTAGCTTTTACTACTAGTAACACTATATTATCTTAAGCTATTTATTGTTTATTTAAATTATTTGCATAATAAAAAACATCGATTTAATAGTTTTACGTAATATCCAAAATTTTTTTTACAAATGTTTCAAAGCTGATTGAAGTTAAATTCGGACTTTCGGCGATTCAGGTGAGTTCTGATCCTTTCAAGTTTATATTAATAAGACTACTGTGTTTCTATTATTACTAATACGAACCATTCAAAATCAGTGGTGGCTGAATTTAAATAATAAAAAACAGAATTATATTCAGTGATTTTTATCAATTTTATATCGTGTTTAAAAACAATATAGATAATAGTATTTTTCAAAGTCTCGAAGTATTATTAATACATTTGATCGTATTTTTAAAGACATTTTTCTTGTTTTAATGACATTAAAATCCGTGCCCTACTTATAATTTAAATGCCTAAGTAATTAGTCTATTGATCGCAGTTACCTTAGGTATCACGTAGGCGCCTTGGTGCGGCTACTTGATTTTTGCTGCGTTTTGCGCTACTATACCTTCGTTGTTGGTGGGTTGAATCTTAAGAATTTATTTATTAATTGATTCCCGAATATGTTTTTTTAGGGACATTTTCTATTATATATATATAATAGTTAGTATATATTAGTTTATTTCTGCAGAACTTCAACCTATTTCCATTACTCTTTTTATTATAATCGGTCATTTAAGCTTGCGATTTGTATGATCTATTTTAGATTGAATTTTAGCGATTCGAGTAAGACGTGAATTTTTTGTTGAGAAAAAAATAAAAATTCAATCATTTTTTTCCCTCATTATTTCTATGTTACTACATCATGGTACTGTAGCGTACTGTTCGTGTCTCAAATTTTATCGAATTAAATATTTTTTTTTTTTATTGGTTAGGTCAATTTAAGTTGAATTCGTTTTTATTTTAATAGGTATACAACGTACAGTGGTGCGAAGCGTGAATATGCTGTGGAACTAACAGCAATACTATGTTTGAAAAAATCGTGTTTGAGCTTCCTTATGTATAGCGTCTTCCTTTTACTTCTCTGCAGATTCTCAGAGACCTGCATAGGTTTTATGGTTTGGCCAACGCCCTTGTAGTTATGAATGTTGTTTTAGTATTTTCAAATAGACGTGCAATAGCTCAAATGTGAGCAGCGTACTATTCGGTAAATTGGATAGGTCATCCAGTATTAAAATATTTTTATTACAAACAAATTTAATAAATTCCTTATTAACTAATATAATCGCTATTAATTATACATTAGCATGTTGTTTTTATAGAGTCATAAACATTACAATAATCTCCAAACTCGAATGCTTACGTGTTAGGTACCTATTGTACTGATAGTAAGGACGTTAACCCGTCATGGTTATATTCTATTAATAATTATTCGTATTAGCGAAGCAACATATTATATTTTTCTTGCAAGTTTTGGGAATCGAGAGCCCGTTACACCTATTTATTCGATTTATTTAAGAATTATAATCAACAGAAACGTCTTGTATCACTTTTTACATTGTTATTTGATGTATATTACTTTTAAGTTTTGCACGCCTATCACGAATTTTACAAGACGTTATTATAAACATTATAAGCTATAGTAAGTTATAAACGCAAGTACACGTTATTGTAAAATATGAATAATGTGATAAACAATACCTAAACGAGTAAAGGAAATTAAAGGCTTTACATTTAAGTTCTCTCTAGTCTCTAATTATTTATAGTTCGTTTGGGCTGTAGATTGGCATAATAATATGTTATATCTATACCTAAATGTAACTACTATAACTGCTACTTAGCAAGCTCAAAATGGTTATTGAATCGAGATGACATAACCTACGGTATTTTTATTCAAATGTCCAACTGCCGGAAGGATATATACCTACACTGACTCTTCAGAAAAATGTTTTTAAATTAATTCACACACGACTACAATGAATTATATCATATAAAAACTATTTCGACATGAATAATACATGTATTTTGGTCATAGGGGTCTATTTAAAATTCTTGAAATATTTTTTTTCTTATTTTTATGTACTTGTCGTCGGTCGATATACAACAGTGATAAAATAATCATTGATTACTTTGATGAACACATAAATAATATAATACGATAAACATTTTTTTTTTTTTTGAATTCCTGATCATTCAAAAAACATGATTTATGGTAATACACAACTAACGAAGATTGGGTCCATGTCTCCGGATTAATAAAATTAAGTGTACCTGTAAAGTTTTTACAACAAAAACTCTAAAGCAAAATATACAGTTTTAAATCACGTGATTTTGTAATGACCAACGAATATATCAATTAAACAATAAAAAGACAGTCTTGTAAAATTTTTGAGTAAAATTAAACAAATACTTCTTAAATTCAGAAATACTTTTGAAACAAGTAGTACTAGTAGTAGTACACAAAGTATTTTAAATACATTTTAAAAGTATCTTTGTTTAGCATCAAATTATTTTATTTTTTTAGTTTTAAATTTTTAAGTTTTGTCTTATAACTCTATGAAAATATAATAAACTGTATGTGATAGAAATATAATAAAATATTATACAATGATGGTAATTTACGTTTACCTGCAATATTTTCCAAATAACAGTTGACTGAAAGAGAAACATCTTACAATTTTGAAAGAAATCGATTAAAGTTACTTTTAAGTTATAACGTAACTAAAACAAATAACTTTTACTTTCAAATAACTCCACAGCCTCTTTTTAATACATTTTTAAATTCTTCGTCGTCAAAGACAAATTCACTGACTCATGAAATTAAAATATTATAAGTGTAATATGACGTTTACACTAGTTTTTCTTTGAAATATGCTGCAAAACATGTCATTTTTATAATATATTATAAAATATCATAAATACATATAATATTTTAAAATGTGTAGTAACTTATTTTTGTAATACCTTTTAATCAAACAAAAATAGTTCATAATATTTAATCGCAATATGAGGTGATTTGTGGAAATAACAGACCAATTTTTTATACAATCGATGAATAAAATCGTTCCGTTCAGAATCTATAAAGGAACATTTTACAATAATGATACATATTGTATAGTATAAAAATTAGTTAGGTATATTATGCGATTCCGTTATTTGTCTAAAAACAGCCGTGCTATTCGGTAGCACTCGATATTTTTTTTTTTATCTCGCACTCAATTCCGCCCGAATTCATTGAAGTTTGCTACCCATTTCTGTTGTAGACGGCGGTGGGTGGTACACCTTGTACTGGTGTGGTGTAAGACATCATAATATACAGTGGTGCACCCTAACTGACGAAGGCTCAACCCGCGTCATCGGGTGCAATAAAAGTGCTGCTGACTTTTATTTTATTCTGTATATATACTTTCACTCTCGTCCGACGCCCTCTACTTATTCATTTATTCATTAAACTATTACAAAATTATAAATAAAAATTGGATGTATAACAATACGGTCAGCCGGCGGCATCCGGAATTTCAACGATGTTCACCTAAATATATGTATTATAAAAGCAGATTCGCGATTTTAAAGCAGTGAAAAAAGCGAGATGAAAATTTGATTAAATACGACGTTTTTTATTGCATATTATTTCAATTTCTTAGATGTTTAATTATATCTGCATTTTGATTTTTCATCCTGGCTTTGGGCGATATGATGTTAAAAATACAAAATTAAATATAATATCATTTTAGAATAAAAAAGAATTTTTAATAAATTCTTTCAAAAATTATAGTTTTTTCTATAAAACTCAATATCCATTAAATATAAATTATTTTTTTCAAGAATATATTTTGTTGTATTGTGTTAATTAAACGTATGTTATACGTCTTAAATGTTATATTTTTGCGCCTTCCAAACTATAATAATAATATTATTCTGATTTTTTTTTTTATCAAGTCTACATTTTAGTATATATTTATATTATCGAGGTAGTTCAATATATCACTTAATTAATTTAAAAAATGTATTAATTTTAATAGATATCAACTAAGTTATTTTATATACATTCATAAATTTCAATGATAACAACATCTGAATCATACAGTCTTTTTTCTTACGGTATTTTAATTTTAAAGCAAGTTATTAGAATATTTAAACATAACATAATAATTAACCATAAATAATTTCTTTTAAATTAAAAAATATTGGAAAAAAAAGTTTATGTTTAACTGCAGCACTTAATATTTTGATAATGGAGTAAACCCCAAGATTAGGCGTATATAATTTTAACCAAAAACAACCCTCACCCCCTCAAAAAAATTTAATTTGTACCACATCTAAAAATTTATTTTAGTTATTTGCGTTACTTAAAATAAATAATAATAATTTTATTTGTAATTTATTAAATGTATTAAGTACCTAATATGTATTTTAAATGAAAAACGAAAGGCTCCGTTAAACATAAATCTACTACCTTATTCCATCGGTTAAAAATAATATTATAATTGAATGTTTAACGCGCGTCATACTTTTTTAATAAATATGGAGACAACTGAAGGTAAATTCTCTTAGTGAGCTGCTATTATACGTCATTTCAATCATACAAGTTACGAGAGAAGCTGCCAAGCCGCGTAATTCACTTATACTTTACAATGAAACTCAACACTCTCGGTCACTGGAGTCTTGTCAGGTATTCAGACGGATCAGTTTTTAAATCATTTTAAGTTTCTTTCCAAAAATCGATCCATAATAGGGGAAAGTTTACCGTGTTATGATTTAATATATAAGTATGCAAAGAGGTAGATTTCATACTCAATTATTTTGTTGCGTCGACGAGGATACGTACGCGCTTTTAAAACGTACATTATATGTATACATTTTTTTTATATATTATTTTTATTTTGTGGTTAAAAAAAATGAAAAAACGTTACCGAGGGGACAAGCTGCAGCGGGGTTGAGTGTATGTAGTCCCTCGCAGCATCGACTGCTGCAGCTGTGGACCACATGATAACCGTCGTCGACCGTCGTATAACTCCCGAGACGCAGTTATAATAATTCCTCTGTCTGCGCACAATATGATAATTTTTTTAACGGCAACATTACACTACAATATTATTGCATAAAACATTATCTACTGCCTGTATTCAACGGTATTTACATCGATCTGTAGCGAAAAATTTACAGTCTAAAAACACTGATTATTCGGCGTGGAATTATATTAATGTATTATGGTATTGTTGGATCTTAGTGAAATTACCATATTATTTCTAGAAATGACCTAGGTATAGATGTTTGCATGTTACACACTTACACGCATGACGCATGAATAGGTAAATAGTTAGAAACACTTGTGCATATGATGGTTGTTGGTTGATATGGCGAATGCTCATTGCTCCTGCTGCAGATGTCTTCCGGTTTTACCGGAAAACGAGGAAATATATATTTTTTAATTTAATTTATAATAACGTATAGGTACTGTGTGAAAAAAATTAAAATGAAAGTTTAAGTATAGTATTTATATATATGAATTACATGAATAGATACTATAAGTATTTAATATATTACCTTTATAATATATTATTAATATTTCTTACATAATATCGAAGTGAAAACTAGGAAACTTACACTACTATAACACCTATAATTGAAAAATGTTTGAATGAGTCACTAAAGTGGATGTAATAAATTTAAACTCAATGAAATGTCATGTAGGTATCATATACGAATTATATGATAAACAATATTCTGAGCGGAGATAGTCTGACGGCCTATATTTCTAATGGTATTTTTAATTTATTCATATATTAATAACTTATTTTATGTTATGTTATAGATGTACTGATATTAATGTACTATATTTTGCTTGGTTCGGTTAAAATATACTTATTTTTAGTTCTACAAAACAAAATGATATCAACATAAATACTTAAGTCGAAATAGAACACAGCAAACTTCAAATGTCTATGAAAAGCATAATAATTTTAAAAAACATTTTGAAAATAATTTCATGTATATTAAATGTCAGTACTCACTATAAATATTTTATGAAAATTTCAAATGTTTTCACGTAAACGTGTTCACAGACACAAAAATAAAATTAAAACGCATTATAAAATCAATACATTTGTCTCTCCACTCAAACCTAAAATTAACTGCCGTCATTATTTTGGCGTAAAACAATAGTCATTGCTGCTGTGTAGATTAGTATCAAATCAGTGAAGTACCCTTCTGATAATATTATTCACCTGTGCAATATTATAAATATATAATAGTAGGTATGCAGTCATGTTACAAAAATAACATACATATAATATAGACGCATATGAATATAGGTACTTGTGTACGGTACGTCACTACTGTGTTCGTGCTTATTGTGATAAAGTATACAGTATCCTGTTATATTATGTTAACAAGGGTGTACCTACGCTATGTGAATGAATGAAAATATTATATATATATTAATAACTATAGTCTTATTGGCATACGAATTTCGGACTGATTTGTACCGTCCAACAACGTAAGGGCCAAAAAATTCAACGACTACTGCACATAACAAATGCGAGAAGAGGTGTGATAATGAAACTTTGAGAGCAGCCTTACAGGAAACTGCAATCGTACGAGAAGGGATTTCGCTTTGCAGACGAACCAAGTTTAGGGGAGGGGGTTAACGGAATAGGAAAAGATCCAAGTGTGTTGGGGTGAAGGGAAAATTGTAAGAACATTGTCTACAAAAGACTTTGGTTCAAGTGGCGGGATGTCGAAATGGCGGTTATAATAAGACTCTTGGGGAATATAATATTTTATTGTTAACGTCTAGAAAGTAGCTGGTAATATTAAGATAAACAAGGGGACTTTAAAACAAGCTGTATCATGTACGTGGTATTATTGTAGTTTATTCATTTTAAAATTATTATCGATAAGTGTTATTGGTTTGCACATCGATTTTTTCAAGGAATTATTCGATGTTTGAAATTTATTATACTAATAACTATTACGAGTATTACATGGTTTAAAAATAATATACAGGTATAATACTTTATGAAGGTCCTAGACCATTGATTACGAGAGCCACTTTACTTTTACCGGTTAAGATCGACTGAGTATCCATATATTTTTCCATACGATAAAAAAAATAAAACATATTTTTACTATTGCCAATAATATTTTCAAAATAAATTAGTACGATGTTAAAATATGGCATTAAAAGATCGTAATAATAAATAAATATAAACTAAAATTTAACCCTGCAACCTGCAGTCACTTTTTAAGTTGGTCGTCAATTGTAAATTATTATGTAGTAAGCGGGCTAGAATATCGTTTTATTTTTATGTAAATACTATTAGGGCTTTTGGGTTTTTTTCTAATCTACTCTGTGTGTGGTTAATTTTCAGGTTTATTGCATCAATATAAATCTGATAAAAACTAAATTATCAAAAAGCTCTAAAAAACAAACAACGCAAAACCTATTATTTTAAGGACACATTTTTACATTTTAAACTATGATTATTTATAACATTATATATCATAAAAATTTTCGCTTAAACACTTTTAGGACTTTTGGGGTTTTTATTTTTCTAATCTACATCTACTCTGCAGGTGACTAATTTTCAGACTTATTGCATCAATATAAAAATTAAAGCACTAAAAAACTCTGAAAAAAAAAATGAAAAGTAAAATCATTATTTTACTCATAATTATTTTTATATATTAAATTATAACTATTAATAATATCATTAACTATACATATATATTATACTACACATAATCAATGATAATACATAATATAAAAACAATTAGGTAGATAAATATATTAAAAAATAATAAAACCTTATTGTAGCTACTAGAACTTTCCTGAAAAACAATGCGAAGTTTTATTTAAAGATCTTTTTAAACAAATAAATATTTTGTTGTGATCAGAATTTTACGTTAGACATCCACCCACGAGGTCGAGGTGTGACGTTTATAATGATCAAAATCTTCATTAATATTTTGATAGAAAATATTAATTATAGATGTAACTAAGAAGACAAAAATACCCAAAAACATTTTAAAAAATAAGAAAAAATTAAGTTAAGCCAAAAACAGGAAAAATTCAATGGAAATAAAAAAAATATTATACGTATTTATGGATTTTGCGTAGTAGCGCAGCTGTTACTACGAATCGTGGGGATTATCGCGTATGCATTACATAATAACTGGGATAAAGAAAGAAAAAAACATCGAGTCGGCAACGACGTAATATTATTGTTATTATTGTTCACGAAAGAAAACGATAGTATTAAATTGTACGGTGAAACATAATCACTGCAGTTAAAAATAGCTAGGTAATATTATACAGTGTGATTCACCGAACATGCTACCCCCGTTATTTTTTTTAATAGGAAATTAATTCATTAAAACTCTAAAATTGACTAAATTATCATATTTTTAAGTATACTTAAAGACCATATTTTTAAATTTTTAGGTTAATAACATGTACTTTGAACCTCCCATTTTACCGTACATTATTATTAGTGATAATTTGTGGCGCGGCCCTTATAGTATCATTATTAAGGTGCTATAAGTGTTTTCTATATATTTGTTAAAGTTTTATACCATTAAGTAGAAGATTATTTATGTACTTGGTACTTCAGTACTTCACAATGATGTTTCTAGATTATGTATGAAAAATATTTTTGTGATTTTTTAATTATCATTGATAATAATTAATATCAAAATTAATTTAAAAAGCAAATTAATTAATTTTTTCAATTCTATATAATAATAAATTATATAAAGTTATAAACATTTAATACTTTTAAAACATAACCTATAAAATATTTGTTTTTTAACAGTTTCCAATGTAACAAATTAGTAGGTTTAGGAAGCTATTTTAAGGAACATTTGAAACATTTTTAATGGCTTTCGCTCTCTCACAGTCTCACACTAACGTTTATTAATGTACACAGAAGTTTTGCGTGTGTAATAAATCTCCAATAATTCGAATTGTCTGCTCCGATGACTTTATGTACATTCTTTGCACGTCTCGTCATTATATGACAATATTGTGGTGGTTACACATTTGCCGAATTGATAGAGAGAAAAAAAACAACAACATAAAAAACGAGTCGTATTATTATTATGTTTTTTTGTTGGCTATATATAAAGAAAACGGCAGCATTAAAAATATATAATAATTTATTGTACACTGCCGCAAAGTTACTGTGGAGCTATATATATATATATATACCTAATATATAGTTAGCTAGGTGGGTATTACGATGACGCATTATATTATTATAATATAATATATTATAATAAATAATAACGCACCGCGGCCGTTGCGCTCGGTGTGTTGTTAATTTTAGTGGTGGAATTTAACTCGGGGGAATCCGACCGCTAGTTATATGCGAGGGGAGTACGCGCACACGCGCATAGCACACAATATTATACATCATGTACAATGAATATCAGCTTACATTTTATTATGAATCGCGCCCTAACCCCCCCCCCCCCCAATCACAACTCGTACTCGCACATTTATACATACACACACACGTTATATATATATATTCGGCTAATGCGTGCCGTATGCGTACACCACCTATACACACACACACACACACGTAAACGCAGTTATAATATATACGTGTATAAACACGTATACAAACAGCTGCTTCGCCGAGCGTAAAAATGATCACCTTTCCTTTTCATTCGCGTACATACCCCTACGACGTGATTTATTTCGTTCGGATACGTTTTTGAACTTGTTCCTACGTATATTATTACGTATAACGCCATGATGATGATAATAATATATGTACGATTCGCGCACCTTCACGCCGTGTCATTACGCAATACCTATGGGAGGTATGTACATATCGTCGTATAGTGTTATAATGTTAGAACATTCAAAGACGAACGAATCGAGGTGAGTGTGTTCAATATACCGTCAAATCGGAATCCAACGGTTAACGAGAATAATATAAGACGCGTATAAAGCCAAACGGAAAACAAAAATACCATCATCCGTCGTCGATATAATATAATATGCAATGTATAGGCGAAGGGTTTATTTTAGCGATTAATTATTAAGATAAGTCTGGCTAGCGAGGCAGTGAATCAAACGGTGCTGAGGCAGTGAGGTGACATTAATTATTTTGCTACAAAGGCCGCCGCAGGCACGAGGAGTCCCGTTGTCATTGACAGAGCGTAGGGACGACGATCGTAGAACAGGCTAAGTGCTTTGTATTTAGTCGTTTACTTTATATTTGTTTTACAAATTGAATAAAAGTGTTTCTGAACAATTATTAAAATATCTGTTTTATTCGAATAGCCACATGATTATTCCGTACTCTTTTAATTCAATCTGTAACTGGTTAATTTGTATATGATCTTTTGTCAATTCAAGTGTCGATAGAAGTATATATCACTGAAAGGGTGCATAAACGACAGTTGGAAAAAACAGTTTGATCTACTTTTTTTAAATTATTCCGTGGACCACATAAAGAGTATATTTTGTCTGTCTACACAATATAATACTATTTTATCAAGAAACAACATAAATTGTAATATTATTATAACTTTAATTAATTTTTTATTTCAACTAAATTCTTTATCATAAAATGAACTAACTAGTTAGTAAGATTAAACAATTTTAAAATATTTAACTTTTTATTTTAACTAGTTAATACCCGCCGTTTATAATATTATTATACCTGGTCGGGTATCGTTTTAAAATAGAGATGACTGATAATTCTATAAAGTTAGAAAGCTGTTGCATTTTCATGTTTGTTATGTGTTATTATAGATTTATTGCTCAATAAGCTTGAAATTAGTTTTGAGACACTTCGAAAAAAATATTAAAAGTTTACTGAGAATATTTTTTGAGTGTTGTGCTTTAGTTTTAAAAGCATATTTATTGAATTTACAATTTTTATACCATATTTGATGGTTAATTATTCATATAATATATATATATAAATTATATATTTAATTTTGAGATATTGACTTTTTCAATTTATATTGTACCTATCGTATTTTTTAAATGAGTACCTAAATACATAGTTGGCATAACAAAAATACAATAATTTTAATATATTATTCACTTTATATTATGGTCAACCTTCAATTAATATTACATTTTAATCTTACACAAGAACAAATATTTGTATACAATTTTAATAATGAAAAAGAATCGTATTAAATTAACATTTTTAAAGTTATTTTAGAAACTATGTTTTAAAATATTACAAATATAATATGGGTATTTATTTTATCATATTATATGTAATTTTAAGAGAACCTATAAAGGCAAATCACATTAGTTCTCCGTAATTTTCCTTGGAATATTAACTTAAGGTTTAACTGGTTATATTATTGTAAAATATATGTATTTAAACAAAAATATAAATAAATAATAGGATATTTGTACTTTTATTTAAGCTCATTAATGTATGTATATTAATAGGTATTTTTTTAGCCCTACAATCATAGCTTTAAACACACAAGCTTAGCTTTCGACTTATAACAAAAAATACCCAACGAGCACTCGCAGGGGACCATATCCAATTCCTATCCAACTATCCGGGCCGGATACGATTTAAACAGGCGATGACTGATAATACTATAGAGACACCAATATTTGCCTTTCAACAATTTTTTTACATTCATGAACTACATCGATCACCAAATGATTGGTACAAACATTATAACGCATTATTTGGGTCTTCAGATGACTTTCAACTAGTAATATTTTATCAGGTACCTTTAGACCCCGTGATAAAACTAATTGTTAAAAACATACCTAACTTTTATCTAAATAATTTTAAATAATGTATTATATATACATTTTGTATAACCTATTATTTATTAGATTAAATTTTACATTCAATGTATGTTGCTATTTTCTACATCGTTATATACATGCTGACAATACATTTTCGTAAAGGATGACTATTTAATCGATAAAATAAAAACATTTTGCATCGGATATTTTTTCATATTTTGGGCGTTATAGCATAGCGTTCATTGAAATGCATTTCTCTGCATACTATACTATAAAATATTATTTAATCACTAAAAATTAAAAAACCATATATCAGTAATTACTTAATTTATTACTTAATGATTTAAACGAATAGAATACAACTATTAAAATTAAAAGTTTTGAATTATTAGATGGATTGAATAATTTCTAGTTTTCACATTCCAGGAGCAATTACGTTAATTGGCAATTGATAACCAATTGTTTTTTCCTTTTATACAATTGATTTATTTGAATTTTTTTTAAATTTTATACTTAAAAAAAAATTTAATAAAAGATTAATAACCATATTATTTTAGAATACAAACTTTACTTTTTATAGCAAATTGTTGATGAATTTATTTTTATAAAATTGTTGATATAATTGTCGGTATTCGAGTAGTGTACCGATATCAAAATTAAATTAAGTAGTTTCTGACTCCTGAATTGTTTACCTTTGTATACTACAAGGTTATTAATCTATGATAATAGGTTTAGAATAGATATAATACGTAGGCTATGATCTCAGCTTAGTGACCCAAAGCTTGTCTTCCTAATTCCGCCAATGTTGTGCGTCGACTTTATAATAATATGTGTATGTATATTATCATATTATAATATATTATGGAGAGAACAATTCCAGTGTAAATTTCTTGGTCGGACGAGTTCTCGAACTCAAAAACAGTCCCTGTCAATGTCATAGTATTATATATTGTACGACGTAAATAATGCTGTTATGTATAATATTATGTTTAGTGTGCAATTCTCTCAACAATTTCCTAATACCAATAGCGACGTCTGTGATTCATTAAAAAAAGAACATAATTAATAAATGAAGTCTGTTAATTACTTTTATTATTTTTACTATGTATTTCTATTTTGTAATTTCCTATATACCTATTATACTTTAATCAAATGTACTTACTGTCTTTAACAGAAATGTTAAATATTTAGTTTAAAAAATAAATAAATCTGATTTTCAACTAAGTTGATTTGCAACTCTTACAAGTTAAAACAAAGAAAAGTAATTCAACACAATTATTAAAACTTAACTTACATTTATTTTACATTAAATTACCCGTACGAGTTAAAACAATATAAAAATATTTATCTTATTAATCTTTGGTAAAATATGAACGATTCAAACGTTATAGTACAATCATACTTATCCATGTACTTATGTTAGTTATTAAAAATGTAATGTTTCTGCTAATGGAACCTATCACTTAAATTCTAAATAATGATAAAAACAAATTAATTAACATTGTAAATGATAGGTACGTATTACAATACCAAGTTTTCTATAAAATAAATCACCCTGTAAGGTTATTGGGTATACTCACTCAATAATAATAATATATTATGTTACCGAATATGTATGTTTGTTTTGAACTTATATATCTTTATATCACCAAATGTGAGACATAGGTAAATGTTACAATATTATATAATGAACAATTGAAGTGTGAATGCAATAAAGATACTCTTAAAGATAAAAAGACGTGTTCGCCGAATAATCGTCCCAGTCGAGGAAATATTTTGACACCCAAAAATATAATATGCATTACAATACGAGCTACATAAACGCCAATCATTCGTGACAAGTGTCAATCGAAGCCGACGGAGTTATTCAAACGCTTTATTATAATTGTTTATAAATATTGGCGTATATTATAATATACAGGGTGGTTTACCGAGCATTCTCGCTTCCAATTTTTTTCATTTAATAATGAATTCATTCAAATTTTGATTTTCATAATTTTTTTAAAACTTTACCTTTAGAAAATATTTTCAAATTCTTTAGATGTTTATACTACTTAATATTTAATATGTGACCTGTATGGCGATACTAGCACAGAATAAATTATTAATAATTTATTCTGTGATACTAGCTTCTGTTTTCAAATTATAACCCCTTTTATCTTAACCATAAATTATTAAGTGGATAATTTTTTGAAAATTTTGAAGAACTAAATTAAAAATTCACACAGATAATTGTCTACTATTAAAATTGTCGTATTAACGAAAAAATTCCTTAAAAATGGTTTTACACAATTGTAAAATACATATAATATCGGATCTATATTAATTATACTTAGACCAGTTGGATCATTTTTATAAATTATGAATATTGATAGATTTAAATAAATTTTTATTATCATTATCGTAGACTTATTTATACATAAAATTAAATAGTTAAAAAATAACTCGTTTGAAAAATGATTTTGATACATCATAATTAATAAAAAAAAATTATTTATTGAATAATTCACAGTAGAAAATTGTGGTTGAAATTTTAAAAACATAAGTTTGCATCTCTTAGTATAAAATTGTTTTTAAATATTTTAAAATATGATATTTAAAAATTACAGAAATTATATTTAATTATTTAAATGGCTGCATTGTCGAAAATGAAAAATGGGGTGAGCATAGTTATTTAATCACTTGTGTGGACAATCACTATGACGTAGTTGTAGTACATTCGAGTTTGAGATTAAAATAATAATAATACTGTTACGGATTAAGCAGACTTTATGTGACGCATAATATCAATAACGTAGGTACGTATACTAACTACACATAATAATTATAATATTATAATACTTCGTTACGTGATCACACGAAAATGGTCAAATAATTATACATGTGGTAAATACGTATTATACAGCGTATAACGTTTTGTGAGTGTATATATATTTATATACAGGATGGCCCATTTAAATATCTATACTAATTATTTCAAATATTTAAAAAATATAATTTTTACAAAATTGCTATAGATGTAAAATGACATTTTTCAAAAAATATATGTATTTTATTGTTAGAATTTTCAAGTTTTTACTTTTTCGATTACAAATAAAAAATTTTGAATATTGTATAATATTAAAAATTGAATTTCAATAAAATAGTTGGTTATAGGTATAAAGTATTTAAAGGTTGATAAGCATATAACGAATATAGTAAATTCGAATACTTTTTTGATAGGCATTTAAGTACTAAGTACTTTTTTCGTTTTACATCTGCGTGTTTCAATAATCAATATTTTTGTATTTTTTTTTTTAAATTTTTTTACTAAATTAATAATATTACTATATAATAATGGCTTCAACAATGTATTTTGTGCCTAAATCGTTACTTATTTTGGTCTACTAATCCGAATGGTCTTAGCTTTAAATACTTTATTAAGATTTCAATATAATTATACAACTAGTCGTTCGGATTTCGATGATTTTAAATTCTAATACATAATATATTAAAATTTTCATAAAATTTCTCTAAAAATTATGTAGGTACATTTTATAATGTAAACCAGTTTTCTTCATATTTTTTGCAACCTCAGCACTTCTGCAATCATTAAACCACAAATGTTTATGAAATTAAATTATATCATATAATAATTATACATTTATACATAAATAGTGGAAATCGCATCGGGTCGAGTATTATTAAGTGTTTGTTAAACTAACCTAACGCGTTGACATCATTTCTTCCGCTCCAAGACATGGGAAATCGCTATAGGCATAGATGGAGGGAATATCATATATGAGGATTGCAAGGGAGCTGCTGTAGGTTGCGGTCTTAGAAAAGCTGTGAGAAAAGTCGCTAGGAAAATAATGATTTTATAAAAGCGAGTGGTGCGCGCAGGACGAGAAAAATGTTTTCGGGTTTTTGGGCTTATGAGTTTTATTTTTGTTGTTTCTCGAAATAACAATAAAACCATCGGCGGATTAAGCGGATCATTGTGATGACTCTCATAAAATATCACCACCTCATGCCTATATACATGCCTTGTACAATACGAACCATGCGTATAATATTATATGTCAGTAAATGAAATTCGGAATTTATTGCACTAAAAATCATTCAAATGACTAAGCATTGTTTTTATTTAAAAACAAAAACCCACAACACTTTTAAAAAAGTTGATACGTCAAAAATAATTTTAAGTTTATAGTAATTGATAATTTACCTATTATGAATTAATAATAATTTCTTAACGTTAGGTACTTATCTAACTAGGTCACTAGGATATTGTGTATTGATGATTATTACAAATATTGATTATTTTAGGTAATTAAGTTATACATATATATTATATAATATACACTGTAGAAAAATAGTTAAGTATCATCTAACTTAGATACAAAATATTAAATAATGATAGCCGCAATGCAAACATCAAAAACCGACCATAAACAGATTTTTAATTCTTTGTACTATTTGGACATAATTAAGTTTCTAATTGTATAGTTGTCGATAGAAATATAATTTATAAATCGTCAAAGTGACTTTTCAAATAAATATAATTTAAAAAATAAACTAAACACGATATTGGCCGATAATATTACATTTATAGCAATAAAAAAATGCACTAGTAGGCATTTTCCCTCAAATATGCAAAAACATGAAAATTCAAACTTTGTGTTTAATTTTACAATTACACAAAATAAATGTATACCTTACTTTGAAATTTGAATAATCTAATAACTATAAAAAAAAACATGCAAATGCAAGAAGTTTGTTTAGCCCTGGTTATAAGTATTATTATATATTTATATTTTTTTTTAGCCGACGCTTTTCCGATTTGATAATTAAATACTACCAACTACCAATATTTACACATTACGCGCTTATATTATGCATATTATTACTATTCAATTATATGCGTTTTAACGCTCATGTAGGATTTTTGTGTCACAATCGACGACGAATTAATTGGCATATTTCAATGCAAACGCTGCGAGAATCGCGACCCGGTTAATCACTCGACATCGTTATTTCGACGAAAAAACATATAAACGCTGGTTCAACTACGTGTTTATAAAACAATAATGTTAAATCTCGTCATTTAAGTGCGTATATACGGTGTGCGGGTGTTAACAGAGCAATTATGAGAAAGACGAAAGTGGGCATTATAGGACGCCGAAAGCTCCAACATTTTTAGTCACCACAAATCAATCAAAACATAAATTTAGATTTTAGATTTTGATGAAAGCAATGTATGTATTTAACCTAACTATAAAATGTGTTTTTTTTTCGTGAATTATAATTTCTTTTTGGATAAAAATGCTTAATAAGAATGCTTCTTAGGATTCAAATTTAACACATACATTACAGTGACTTACTCAACGACGAGATATACCTACTTAACGCTTATTATACCTACAACAGAGCGCTACTTCTGTCCCCGTGTATTTGTTATAAATTTATTATATTATATATTATATTATTTATTTTATAGATTATGTCTTGAATATTATTATGATTAAAACAATTACCTATAAATTATTATAGTAGGTATGATTAAAAAACTATGTGTTATCTGATTAGTTTTGAATATTATGTAAAACTTTTATATGAATAACTATAACTATAAGAAAATTTGGTGTAGGTTTAAATTTATATGAAATCTCAACAGAATGGAATATCTAATTAAATAAATTATATTAAATGTCATGCGCATAAAATATAATGATCCCGTGGCACTAATGATAGTTAGTACGGTACTGAACATCCCATAAAAAATGTTTAATACAATATAATATTTTCATTTACACATTATCCACTTTCATGATTTTTATAAAGATAAACGGTTAACTTTAACAGTTTTTCAATAACGTCATAGACTATAGTTAGAATACGACTGTTGACGAACAAGTGTGCGTGATCGTGCACAGATAAATTTAGTAAATTTAACTTTTTTTCGACGCAAAAATTATTCTTCTATTTATTTTTTTTTTTATGAAAAGTAAAGTGATTTCACTGATATTTTAACAGAAATCTGATACCCACGTCATAGAATCTACTACTAGTAACATTTTAATAATTAATAATAGTATGTTTTAAAAAAATTAGACTAAAATCGATGGAGCAGCTCAATCTACATTTCGGTACCTACATTGGCTCACCTCATAACACACTGTAATCATAAACCACTAGAGAGCGCAACGATTGCATTAAACTTCAAATATATCGCAGAGAATATTATAGGTACTTAAATATTTTTATTTGTTGTATATTTTAGATTTTTAAAGTTTTTTTTTCATATTTATTCGGAAATAATCCTGAATGCACATGAATTTTAGATATTTCCAAAACGGTAAGGTTATGTGACATTAACTTTCGTTATATGAATTTAACATTGTAATTAAGATAAATTAGACATTTTATGTAATACCTAGGTATATAGATACGTTGCCTATAATATGTACTTGCGTAATTCCGAAAAGCATTTGCACGCTTTCTTGTGTTTTAGATTGTGAGTGGATTGATTCTACATTGATGTGAGTTATTTTTATATGTCTATTTAGTATACACAAGATAAGTAATCGAAAAATGCTTCGATTTTCATTGTTGAAGGACAATTTTAAAGAGGAAATAGAACTTAGTTTGTACTTAAAAGAAGTAAAAGTTAAAAATTAAAAATATTCTTTAAAATGACCAGAAAAGATAAATTAATAAAAACAATAGTTTTTAATCAAATTCAATTTTCTAAAAAACGAATTTATTATTCAAATTGAACTCGAAAACTAATAATAGTAGATAAAAATTTTCTTTAGATGTTTATTATAAATAATTATAATAATAAATAGATATAAATTTATAGAAAATGATTATAATTTGTAATCATTTTCTACACATGATAAAATTTTCAAAATATTTATAATTATGTTTAAAAATGTTCACTTTTTAATTTTTAGTTTTTTTTTTTTATATAAATGATATAAAATTGTTTGATAGATAAAAATGTTTAAATATTTAACACATGTTTTCTTATAAGTGTATCGATTACTTAATTAAAAAATATCGAAAATGAATGGTCACAATATTTTTTTTTACAAACATTTAAATTTAGAATTTCAACGAAATTTATAAAATAATAAGTTTTCAAATTATTTTGAAAATAGGAAATTATACAAATTTTCAATTTAATAACTGAGATTTTAAATTTTAATTCAAGGTTTTTTATAAAATTTCAAAATATTTATAAACTAAAATTCTGCCGGTAAAGCTGAGTGGCGGGGGTCAACTAGACCAGTGTGACAGGAAAACTATACCTCCTAATTATAATACCCCCCGGGGGTATGATTTTCCTAGGTTAATAGTACCCCCGGTACAAAAATCCTAGGATATTTATACTCCCCAAAATTATATACCGGGGGGTACAAATATCCTAGTATAATATTCCTTCTAATATTTTTCCTGTGTTATATGTACTTTAACTTCAGAACAAATTAACGAAATTCCCTTGTACTGAGCATAAGTCTCAAGTTATGTGTGATTTTTCACATACTATATAACTATGTATAGTTATTTTAAATAGGTAATAATATATTGTTCGAAATATTGTATTTTTATAAGGATTACTGGCTTATAACAAATAATATCCCTGTAAGCGAGGTCCCTAGCAAATCGTTGTTCGGGGTAACCACGCTTTAAAATGAATATGTCTAACGACAAGCGGACTGTATGTATGATTAAGATATATATATTGTGTATAGATAATGAGATGTATTAAAATATAATATAACAAAGTCAATATAAATTATCAATTAATACATCAAGATATATTGTATGAAATTACAATACAATTATTACAACAAATTATACCATATATATAAAAGAAACAATAAAACAAAATATATTAAACAAAGTTATAAAAAATTGTACCGATATATTATATATAAAAAACAATAAACAACAAAGTTCTTACCGCGTACTGCGCCACTGCAACAGCCGACAAAACACCAATAATTACGTGGAAATTACCAACGCAAAAGAATACGGTGACTAGCGAGCCAAACGGTCGCGGCGGCCCATATATATAGGGACCGTCGTGGATAGATCAGCAGCGGGGGGAGGGGGTGTCGCGTCTAGAATATTCGAGTTTGTCGCAGTGGCCCAGGCGCGTTTGTCGAATGATCGAGAATATCGTCGATCATTCCAGAGCTGTATCCAACATCCTCCCGCCTTTGAAAGGATGCTTTCAAAATTACAAAATAAACAAATAATGAATAATGAATTGTACATCTTGTACCACTTTACATTAAATAGATGAAAATTAAAAAAACAAAAAAACTGGTTGATAGAAGAACCTTCTGATCAGGACACAGGCAGCTTCACCACTTGAGATGGACTGCCTTTACTGACAGACACACAAATAGAGCAAGATAAGCCTTGTTAGTCTTAGCACCTCGTCGACGGCTTTCTTTCACAATAAACGGTCCACCGTAATCCATGCCAACGAATGCGAATGGTCTATGAGGCTGTACTCGTACAGGAGGCAGGTCTGCCATGACTGGTTGTGGGCAAGCAGCTCTATGGCGCACACATCTAACACATGTATGTATAATTTTCCGAATGGCGGCACGTCCTGACATAATCCAATATTTCCTTTGAATCATAGCCATAACTAATTTTGGACCGGCATGTAGAAGGCTCATATGATAATGGATTATGATTAACTGCGTAACATGAGCAGCCTTATGGAGCAACACCGGATGCTTAGCTTCCTCGGTCAGAAGCGAAAAACGAAGTCGACCGCCGACACGTATTAATCCTTCCTTGTCTAAATATGGTGACAACTGAGCAAGTGAATTGGGGGTTATCGATGCCGGTATTTTTCTACTAACTGCTTCCGTAAGTCTTCCCAATAAAAATTTTGCGTAAGCTTAATAATGTTAAGAAGTGTTCGATGAGTTCAATTTGAGTAAGTGGGCCCCTCCTTACAGGCCTCCGTTTGCAACGGTCAATGAGGCGCCATACATACGCGAGTGTTCGTTGCATTCTCGTTAATGACGAAAAACGACGGAAGATCTCTTCTGATTCTTTACATTTAAGGATATGCAACACACACTTCACTGGTTGTTTGTAATCTGGAAGTTGCTCGGAAGGAAGTCTTGTTAAAGTTTGACTCGGCCATTGTTCTTCGGGCTGCCGTAAGAATTCCGGACCGTTCAAATGCAACTGCGAAGCAACTAATTGGCTTGGGAGTAACCCTCTTGATGCCGGGTCCGCTGCATTTTCCGTAGTTTTTACGTGATTCCACTCACATTGTGGCAGTAGCTCCTTTATTTTGTTTACTCTATTTGTAACAAATATTTTAAAATCCTTGGGCTCGGCCTTTAACCATGACAAAACAATCGTTGAATCAGAGAATGCTTTGATGCTTTGTACAGATACTAATTCCTTTAACAGTGACATCTTATGTGAAAGGAGACGTGCTAACAAAAGTGCGGCACATAGTTCTAACCGGGGTATGGTCAAAGACTTATCGATCTTGGATGTCTTTAGCGGAGCAACCTTTGACTTGCAAGCAATGAAATGCACTTTAATAAGACCTTGATTGTCCGTTACTCGTAGAAAGACCGTCGCAGCATAACCCCTTTGTGACGCATCTGCAAACCCCACTAACTGAGCCTTTATGCATTTTCCAATGCTAATATGACGAAGTAATTTCAAGTGCGCCAACGATGTAAGTTCTTCTATGAACATATTCCACTTGGAAGAGATCTCATTGGAAATTGGAGTGTCCCAGTTCAGTCCTTGGCGCCATAGCTCTTGCATTAGGCACTTAGCCCAGAAAACCATTGGGCCTAATGTTCCAATGGGATCATATAATCGAGCGAGGACTGATAGTACTGATCGCTTTGTAGGTTGCATCTCTGTAATATTTGACCTGTATCCGAATGTATCTCCATACGGGTCCCAGTAAAGTCCCAATATTTTTATAGCCAGTCCAGAATGAGGTTCATAGTATGGGTTACTGGCGCAGTCCTCCTTCGCAATGCCTTCCAATACTTCGGGGCAATTACTGGCCCATTTACTGAGCTGAAAACAGCCTTTCTGTAACAACCCAACGACTTGACATTGCACCTTCAATATGCCTTCCCTTGTATCGGCCCCTGCAATAATGTCATCCACATAGGTATATGACCGCAGAAATTGCCTTGCCAATGGAAATTCTGGACCATTATCTTGTTCCAACTGGAGAAGACAGCGAATTGCTAAAAACGGTGCTGAATTTATACCATAGGTAACAGTGCACAACTCATATTCCTGTACTTGCTCGTGTGGTGAACGTCTCCAAAGAATGTGTTGGTAAACACGGTCTTCTTTTCGAACGAATATTTGTCGATACATCTTAACTATGTCCGCTATGAATATGTACTTATAGAATCGACAACGCAACAAAATGTCACCGATATCGGTTTGCAATTTAGACCCAGTTGCTAAGCAGTCGTTTAGAGAACGTCCCGACGAAGAAGGGGCGGAGGCATCAAAAACAACTCGAATTTTTATATCATTCTCCTTCCGTTTTACAACTGCGTGATGTGGTATGAAATATTCTCCGGTGCGTTCAGCCAACTTCATATGGCCTAGTGCAATATATTCATCCATAAAATCACGATAGGCGTTATATAGCTCTTCGTCCTTACTTAGGCGACGTTCAAGATTATATAAGCGATTCAGAGCTAATGCCCGGGACGATCCTAGGCCTAATGAATGAGCGTCATGCTTTGTATTTCCCTTATCCATTGAACTAGAAATTATGGATTTGAAAGGTAAAGCAACATGGAATCTTCCATTAAAATCCCGCGATACTGTTTCTTGAAAATGTCTTTCACATGCTTCATCTTCTGTGCTTGGGCTATGGTTTATATCAAGTTCTTCAACTTCCCAAAATCGCTGTAAAAGCTCACCTATATTTTGATTATCTGATGCCGCATGAACCACCAACGATGAAGCCGTAGAGTATTCTCTTGACCCTTCTATGGCTCCGACTATTACCCAACCAACTGTGTGTTCAAGGCTGACGGCAGACCGGGACTATGGACAATATCCGATCGCGATTGCAAGATGAATGGATATAAATCCCCTCCAATCAGCATGTCTACTGAACCTGGTACATCAAAATCGGGGTCAGCGAGTGGAAGATGCCCGTATCGCTCACGAATTGAAATGGGTAATTTTTGATTCGGCATAAGAGCGGTGATTTTTGGCAATATTACAATATTGGTGGCCGATATTTGCGGTGCATCATACAACAAAGGAATAAAGCTACAATTGGTTGAACCCTTAACAGTTCGTACGGGCTGCTGTGCCAGACCACTAACCTCTACTCGTCCCTTGTGACGTGGTAAACCAAGTTGGATCGCACACTGATTGGTAATGGCCGAAATTTGTGATCCAGTATCTAATAAAGCTCGCACTGGCACCAGCTCACCAGATTGGTCTCGTATTCTCACTATCGCCGTAGCCAGTACAACACTAACATCCGATTTCACAGCGCCTGAAAAGTTAGTAGCTGTACAGTTCTGATCTGTGGTGCTTTCAATCGGTTTTGAAATTGCCATTGCATTAGGTGTTGATGTTTTCCCTGAACCCTTATGTTTTGAATCTAAATGGAGCAATACACTGTGTCGTCCTTCACAAGTTTTGCACAAGTACGCTGACTTACAGGAGTTTGCTTCATGATCCGGACGTAGACAAACAAAACATAATTCTTTCTTAATGACAAACTCCCGCCGTTCGGCGACCGATTTCCTCTTGAACATTAAACATCGAAATAACGGGTGATCACGATCGCAAAACGCACATTTGTTCTTGGCAGTGGCAGTAGTCGATAATGAAGTCTTCACGGACGTCTGGCCGCCCTTGCCCTTTCTAGAACTACTGTTGCCCACTGACAGCGTACCCGTTTAGCGCCGACGTTTTCTAAAATCTTACACCGATTCGCAGCAAAATCCAACAGTTCATCCAGCTTCGGTATGCTTTCTTGAGGTACACTTGCTTCAAATAATCGACGAGTATCAGGATCAATGACGCGGGCTCCGATGTAGAATAGCAAGAAACCAGACAAATCAACAACACCAAGTGCCTTTAGCGCAGCCACATTCTCACGAAAAGTATTAACAAAAGATGATAACGAGGATACCGATTCCCGTTGTAAACGTTCAAATGAAAATAATTTATCACAATGTGCTGTAGCAAGAAGCCGCTTGTTATCATAACGATCCCGAAGCGCACACCAGGCGATTACATAATTATCTGAGGTTAGTGGAACTGATTTGACAATGTTCAAGGCCGATCCTGATAAGCAAGACACCAAATAATGAAAGCGCTCTATATCCGTTATTGACCGATTTTCATGCACTAGTGACGTGAACATATCGCGAAACGCGCACCAATTTATAAGACTACCGTCGAATTTTGGAAGCTCAATCTTCGGCAACGACAACGATGCACGAGCATTATACGTATTTTCGCGTTCTACGATTGCACCTTGATGTGTAATTGAAGGATATCCACGTAATTTCGAAAACACCACTTGAATTTCTCCACACATTTTTTCCATGTCCTCAGTAATTTCTAAATCTGAACTTGTAAATTCGTCAGACCTGTTTATTCAACCAGTGAAGAAAGAACATTTCCTTGCTCCGCTTCAAACGACTTAACCGCACGTTCTAATGTCCCGTGACGTGCGAAAAATATTGGTCGTTTATGCTCATCCGTGTCCGCTTCCATAGCCAGTGCATGTATTTTCCGTATTGAATTTAACGCCGCGTCCCTTGCGACGCGTGCTCGCGTTAATTCTTGTTTCGAAGATTTTGAAGGTGCCATATTGATAACAAAATATCCGGCTCGAAGGACCAAAAAATGTAAGCGAGGTCCCTAGCAAATCGTTGTTCGGGGTAACCACGCTTTAAAATGAATATGTCTAACGACAAGCGGACTGTATGTATGATTAAGATATATATATTGTGTATAGATAATGAGATGTATTAAAATATAATATAACAAAGTCAATATAAATTATCAATTAATACATCAAGATATAATTGTATGAAATTACAATACAATTATTACAACAAATTATACCAATATATATAAAAGAAACAATAAAACAAAATATATTAAACAAAGTTATAAAAAATTGTACCGATATATATATATATAAAAAACAATAAACAACAAAGTTCTTACCGCGTACTGCGCCACTGCAACAGCCGACAAAACACCAATAATTACGTGGAAATTACCAACGCAAAAGAATACGGTGACTAGCGAGCCAAACGGTCGCGGCGGCCCATATATATAGGGACCGTCGTGGATAGATCAGCAGCGGGGGGAGGGGGTGTCGCGTCTAGAATATTCGAGTTTGTCGCAGTGGCCCAGGCGCGTTTGTCGAATGATCGAGAATATCGTCGATCATTCCAGAGCTGTATCCAACAATCCCATACATGGTTACGATACATATTAACATTATTAATACAATATTAAAAACATATTAATGTTATTTTATTATTTTACTCATATTATAAAATATTTATACATAGGTATGAATACAAATTACTGTGGTTCCTGCATAATTGATGTAAGTATATTATCTTCCTTCCTATATTATATTATATTATTTCGTAGTAAATGTGATCGCGGTAATGAGTACGACCGCCGACAACGTTTCCTTCGGGGTTTTTTATTTTTATTCATTCAGTGACGTATTTAATAGACTTGTCCTGTTTAGTTTCTGAGTAAAGACCCTGTTGTCTCATTGTTACCTCCATCTTTTGATTTAAGTATTCTCCTCGGTTGAGGTACTATAATAATAGTTATTATTAATATAATTAATAGTTAAATTAAATTATTATTTTTAGTTTTATTATTCGTATTGTAGGACGACTTGATCTTTTTGCATTTTACAGGACTATTTGCATTATTTGTTGAGTTGTCCGGTTTGAAATGGGTCTTCAGGAAATTATATATTTTTTCCGCTGCCTGGGCGTCAGCCATCAATGCTTGGTTTTTTTGATTTAATTCAATTTTGATATCTTTTTGTTGTTTTTTGTTCAATATTGATCTATTCTGTGGTGAATAAAAAAAGAAATATAATAATAATTTTTATATATTCTATAAACTTAGTACTTACTAAACTTAATGATATACACGATAAAATAATAATCATGAAAAATATGATTTTCATTTTGTTTTTGTTATTATTTTTTTTTTTAATTATCAAAGGATCACAGTCTTCAATCTAAAAAAAATACGAAACATTATTATTTCCAGTTACAAATTATTGGAAAAACATTATAATATAACTAGCAGCCATGTAACTCGCTATAAGTGAGTACCCAACGTCAGAGACACGACTTTAAAAAGAATATCGTAATAAGTCTAGTAATCACATCACACATTTCTTATAAAATGGGTCTTCAGAGCATTATATAATTTTTCCGCTGCCTGGGCGTCAGCCATCAATGCTTGGTTTTTTTGATTTAATTCAATTTTGATATCTTTTTGTTGTTTTTTGTTCAATATTGATCTATTCTGTGGTGAATAAAAAAAGAAATATAATAATAATTTTTATATATTCTATAAACTTAGTACTTACTAAACTTAATGATATACACGATAAAATAATAATCATGAAAAATATGATTTTCATTTTGTTTTTGTTATAATTATTTTTTTTTAATTATCAAAGGATCACAGTCTTCAATCTAAAAAAAATATAATATAATATAATATAGGAAGGAAGATAATATACTTATATCAATTATGCAGGAACCACAGTAATTTGTATTCATACCTATTTAAAATATTTAAAATGTTGATATAAGTGTGGTTGCATAAATCCCTTGCAAAAATAACAGACTGTGACAACAATCTATAGTGTGAATATGAAATGACGCAAGAAACCTTCAACGATTTAAAAATGCCAAAAGATGATTCAAGATCAAGATTCGTGACCACTATATCATTGCATTGGAGCAGACGATAACCACAATTATTAGATTTATAAAATACGCACTAAAGGCATTATAACAGACGGTGACTTCCCATACAGCAAAATAATATTTTTAATATGCTTTCAAAACGTATTTCAAGAAACGAAAATGTTTTTAATTAGTTTTCATTACATTGTAAGGACATTTAACGCGTACGGTGAAGAGCGGAAAAAATATCGGGAAACTTTAGAACTCACGCCAGAAAAACATATCGATAACGAAACGGCGCGGTGGAGGCGGCAAATAACGTTTTCAAAAAGACCGCGGTGAAAAGGAATTTTTCCTTTTTATTTCCTTTTAATATCTATTTATGCTTATGGTCGTAACTAACTGACCATTGACGTTTGGAACATATGCATATCATAATGTCATATAAGAAAATTATTTTTATCAGATTCTATGTTATATATTTTTTATTTGCATGTTAATAATTATATTAAATATATATAAATATATTGCATGTGTAAATAAAAATTTTTACTTTATACTATAATATTATTTTATTATTTTCTAAATTAATAATTTGAACGCATTTTAATGCCTAAGTTCTAATAATATTTTATTATAGGTGCTTATCACTTTAATATTCGTTCTATTATTCAATTGAGTGGGCATTATAGGTAAGCTATTATATTATAATCGACAGATTGAAAAAATTGTATTTTATTATTGTGTAGTTGACATTCCATTGATCTACCACTTCCGTTATTTTTGTTAGGTACATTTAATTTTTTTTCACTTTTATGACTTGATTTAATAAAAAAAAAAAATAGCATAAATGTAACATGTAACGCGTAAACTTCTGCTAGCAGAAAGATGCAGCGATGTACCTATAGAGTATAAAGAGCACTAATTTGCGTCCGAGCGTATAAAATTGCTAGGATATTTGTACCCCCCAGTATGAAATTTAAGGGGGTATAAATATCCTAGGAATATTTTACTGGAGGTATAAAATTGCTAGGATATTCGTACCCCCCGGTAATAAATTGTTAGGATATTCGTACCCCTCGGTAGGAAGTTTAAGGAGGTATAGATATCCTAGCAATATTATACCGGGGGTATAAAATTGCTAGGATATTCATACCCCCAGTATAAAATTTGAGGAGGTATAAATATCCTAGGAATAATATACTGGGGGTATAAAATTTCTAGGATATTCGTACCCCCGGTATGAAATTTAAGGAGGTATAGATATCCTAGACATATTATACCCGAGGTACAAATTTCCTAGGTTTTTCATACCCCGATGGAGGTATTATTATACTAGGATTTACTATTAACCTAGGAAAATAATACCTCCCGGCGGTATGATTCGCCTGTTACACCAGTACCAAAATATGTGTTGAGTCCATGAGAAATTTGTTGATTTATTAATTTAATTTATTAAATTTATTAATTCATAATGTCCTCAATAAAACTTATTATTTATTGGTTAAACAATAACCGATGTATCATATTATAGAGCATAAGACTTGTACTTACTTTTTTTTTTGATAGTACCAATATATGTATTTAATATGTACATATATAATATGTAAGAAATATGTTTTTTTTTTTGATAAAACTTTTATAGATTATATTTATTAAGATATGAAAACCGACATTATAAAACACGATATCGTATATAATTTAATAGGTACCTATGTTTGGTATAGTTGAACAATATTGGACAGTTTAAGTTTTATATTCATATGTAATGTTCTAACTCAACATTGTTATTTTGTTACTAGTTACCAGCAAATTGCTTTTATTTTTGATAGTTATATTATTAGTAATACAGTAGGTTGAATCATTTTTTTTTAAATATACCTATGATGTATAATAATATACTTTAAAAATTTTAAATACCCACGAATAAATCATTAGTCTTTATTTACATATCCAATTTCGTTCAACTTTGAAAATATTAATTATCTATAAAAAAGAAACTGTGTTTATTTTGAAAAAAAAATTAAAAAACCGTTCGATGGAAATTCATTAATTTGTGATTAAATATCAAAAAACTCAAATAAAAACTTAATTTTTCTTTCCGGTTAATGAAATAATAACTTACCTACCTTATAAACAGACGATCAATTTTTTTTTCACAGCACCAGTAACGTTATATTATTATTATTATTATTGTTACAAATCAATTCTAACGTGTTTGAATTACATTTCACATTAAATTTTCATAGCTGTTATAAGTCACCTGAAAATTAAGGTGACTTGTAACACGTACTTTTTATTTTTTTTAAGTCCAATTTTGGTCAAAAAACTAAATGAAAGGTCTTATCATATTTATGAAACATATGCAGAAATTTATATATTTTTTGTAACCCATTGCTATTTTTTTTAAATTCGAAATACCTTTTTTTTTCAGGTTGAAATCAACGAAAATAGTTCCATATTTTAAACTGTGTAAACTTTTTGTTAGGTTAGAATGATTAGATTATATAAGTATGAAAATGTATACATACTACCTACTATTTAGGTTATACTCGTATAATATAGCCTACTCTTGCCTACCCCTTCATCCAAAAGAATATATTTTTTTTGTACACGCTTGACATAGGTACTTCCTAATGTTGAATATTGTTACAATGAAAATTCAATTTCATCTGTAAAATAAAACATCCATATTTGAAACTACTATTTTAGATAGTGGTTTTCTTAACTCTAAATAGTTGAATACCTACTATAATTACAAAACATTTCATTTAAATCTATGTTAATAAATATCTCAGTATGTGAGTTATGGGTAACTACCTATATTATTATTTATGATTATGCATTTATTTATGCCTGTAGTACAAATTATTCCATACAATTTTTTTTATAATAACTGCCAAATAATATCAATGATTTTTAAGGTATATAATTGACAACTATAATTTGTTAGAAATAATAAATAAAAATTTATAAATGTAATGTAGGTACTCGGTAGGTATGTGTAGTATTTTTAATATTCTTCAAGACTAACAGCTGTAATGTATAATAGATGGGTAATATTTATGATATGATTGGTTTGTAATTATAACACTAACAAAATGATTAAGAATAAAGCACATATTATCATTGATTGTATAAATCCAATAAATTAGAATGATTAAAATATTTCAAAGGCTTCTTTTTTGTATAAAAACTGAATACAATTTTATAAGATTGACATTTAATTATGAGCTAGGGCTTCATATATAATAATCATACATAAAAAAAATAATGTAAATAAAATTATAGAAGCCATCAATAATAGATAATAAAAAAAAAGTACACACAGAAATACTTTGTATGCCTGAATGTGTACAAGCATAATATCATTGATTATAAATATAAAATATTGGTCAAGTTTGTTATAATTATTATAATTTAAATGAGAAAATAATAATTGTGATACAATAATCCTACTAAATGTAGAAGATTTTTATTTTAGATTCCAATAAATTAATGATTTCAATATTAATTACTTTTTAGTATCAATTTTTTTTATAGATGTCAGCACACTTCTGTAATAATAACATACACAATTTTACCTATAGTAAAATCATTTGTTGAAGCAATAAAAAATAAAAGACAACAATGGACTGGACACGCCTGGAGAAACCAAAATCCATCAATTTGTACAGTCCTGGAAAAGAACCCTACAGGAAAAACACCCATAGGAAGACTAAAAATGAGATGGGAAGATGTAGTGAAGGACGTGGAAGAACTAGGAGGAGGAAGTGATTGGAAGACACATGCAGCAGACCGAGAGGGATAGAAAGCTGGATGTATGATGGGATGGTCCTAGAGGCCGTAAATACTCATAAAAAAAAATTCATTTGTACAAAATTATTTATTAAATTATTTTAAATTTAAAAAAAAAGTTAAATTTATTGAATATATATTAGTACACATAATTTGTATAGAATTAGTATAGAACAGAAACTATTTGATGTAGTTTTAATAGTTTTATGCAATTAAAATAACTGCTTGGTTTTTTTAATTAATGAGGTAACTTTTAACATTATTCAAAACCAAAACAATTATTTACCATAACCAGTATTGTTAACTTTTACAAAATTGATTAGCGTTTAGACAGTATAATGCAATATTATAATATATAAAGAAAATTAATTAATATATTATAAATATAGAACAAAAATTTTTAAAATTATTCTTAATAACAGTTTACCAGTTTACATATTATTATATGATTAAAAAAAAAATGATGATGAAAAGTAATATTTAATATATTGAATAATTAAACAATACATAAGCCATTACTGTAAACTAAACACACAGACATAAATTAAATTAAATATTTACCTAGTAAACATAATTATTTTATAAAAATTAGCTGATTTGACTTTTTTGAATTTGCATGAATAGGTGAACACAATAATATAAAACAAATAAAAACATTTCATTTTATAATTATTTTACAATTTACATACTTCATATTAGCAATTAGAACAAAGTTAAAAATTTTAAAAATAAATTTGTATTGTAATTTTTAAGTATCCAAAAACATAAGTAATTTTATTTGTACAAAATATAAAACTTATACATTTTTATTAAAAATACTTCATTTTATTTTCTTGTACTACAATTTTATCACAAAATATTTTATATTTATTAAGAATTTCATCTCCAGCCTGTAAATTATTATGTTTTAAATTTACTATTACACATTCTATAATATCTACAGGTATTGTTTTATCAAATGTACTCTCAGTATCATCACTACTTATTTCTTTTTCAATAAGTTCTAATATTAAATCTGAACAGTGTATTAATTCTCCATAACTTAAGTATAATTGTAAAAGTTCACCAACATTTCTTTCTTTAAATGTTTTGACAATCCAATTAGGTAAAAATGATTTATGTCTGAGTAGCTCATCAGCTACATGATAATGTATCAATGTTTTTCCTTCTTGTTCATACCTATTTACTAATTTCTCTAAAAAATGCCAAGCTATTTTTTTACTATCAATGCCCTCACCACTAACTCCGTTGTCGGCTAACCAAATCCATGCTTTATCACACTCTTCAGAATCTATAAGAGATAAACAAGTTTTTACCAACTCTCTTAATGGCTGACAAAGTGATAAATTCCACATTTTAGACAAACGCATCACATCTTTATATTTATGTTTCGTTAACAATATAGATATCACACTTTGTACATCTATATTGATTGTAGACTCTTCAATTTCTTGACGAGCTCGAGCCAACCAACATAATTTTTTTAAGTGCTCAATTTGTATTATTCCATTATGAACATCATCAGTCTTTGAAAAAAAAGGTAATGAAACTGTTACAAACCAAGCATCATTAGGGTTTAATATTTCTAGGTATAACAGTGATAGCCTTAAATATTGTTCTTGGGCTACACATGTATCAGTCCGTAAATATAATTCATAGAATGTCATTGATAGTTTTTTATACTTGGCATATTTATCATGAATTGAACATAAAAACATGTAAAAAGGATATGCATCTACATTTGACAAAGATCGCGCTTTTTTTAATACTATATCTTCTACTGAGCTTTGTAAACCATAAAAATTAAAACTCATGAGTTCTTCTTTTTCATTATTTTCTAATAATGTTAAGACAAATGTATGCAAACAATTTAATTTTCGATCTTGATCTTCTAAACATAAAATATTATTGTATGCACTTCTATAAGCTTTTAATTTTAAATTATTAAGAAAATTGTTAGAATGAAACATTGATGTCATGTTTTTATTTTCAGTATATTTACATATTTTCAATGCATGATTTCCAAGTTTTACTGCGTGATCATAATAACTAAATTTTTCAAACAGAGTAATAGCTTTTAGAAAATTGTCTAAATTTTTTTTAAGATCACTTATAAGTATTTTAAGTGCTTTATCTGGATCATTATTTAATAAGTATGAAATAATTAATGTTTCTTCCCATTTATTAAAGCCCAATAATTGAGCAATTTGTTGTATGAATGTGAATTGTCCCTCTTGTAATAAGAATTTCACAAGAGTAGAAGCGTCAATAAGTGGCCAAGTGTAATTTAACAAGCTATCAATATAATCCATAAATGGTTCCCTGGCTAACAATACATTAGAAGAGATCATTTTTTCATATAACTTTATATCATGTGAAAATAAAGCTTGAATCCAATAGCTATAAGCAAGATTACTAGCATCAACAATATACTCTCTAGTTTGTCCATAATTCTTGGAATTTAACTCCATAAATGTAAACAATCTACAACATAAGTCAAAACGTGTCACCATTATTTGATGAAAACTGTGAGAAACTACACTAATACCTAATTTACTTCTAAAACACCTTGAATATAGTGTATCTTCCATATCTTCATCTATTTTTGAATCAGCATGCAGCATCTTTATTAATACACGAACAGTATCAAGAACATTACATCCATTTAAAAATAATGATATAATTGAATCACTACTATTAAACATATAACAACTTCTAATCAATTCCAAAAAGTTTTTTGGGGACATATTGATATCTAAAAACAAATTAAAATTACTTTTTGGTTCTGACATCAGCACATTGAGTAAGTTATTTAATTTGGTTTCATTTTCAGGATTTTTAAATGAAAATATATTATTTTCGATTTTGTCTGATGGTCGCAAAAAACAAAAGCTTGAATTTGTAACAACAACTACTAAAAACGATGGTGAGCCTAACCAAATAAGTCCAAGAGGAGCTAATCTTTTACGTCGGTAATCTAAACAGCTTTTATAAAAACTGACACTACATTGTTCAATTAGTTGCATTTGTGACTCAATATCTGCAGAGTTATATTTATCCATT
The DNA here is from genome assembly GCF_020184175.1 of Aphis gossypii. Classification (NCBI taxonomy): domain Eukaryota; kingdom Metazoa; phylum Arthropoda; class Insecta; order Hemiptera; family Aphididae; genus Aphis; species Aphis gossypii. The sequence goes on from NC_065533.1 coordinate 62,558,479, forward strand.
TCCTGAGCAACTTTTGTATCGATTACATTACTTATTTTGGTACGGTAATCAGTAATAAATTCACAATCATCAGATGTATCATAAACAGCAATAGCGTTTTTCAAATCATCATTTGTAAAATAGGTTGAAGACGAAAATATTTTATCCAAATAATTTTGTTTTGGGTTAGATGAATATTGAATAGATTGTTCAAAAACAGTAATATCCAAAGAACAATCTTTCCATCCACCATTCCTGATATTTACAGATTTAACACAAGCAGTATCTTTTCCTGTTCTCCATATGCACCAAATTTCATTACCATACAATGACATATCAACTAATCTACTATTTATGGGTGACCGCACATTAAACTTTTCTTGAAGTTTAAACATACCATGATCAGTGCATGGTTCAAGCACTACAAATGTTGAACTTTCAGATAAACTGAGGTAAATAGTAAGTAAAAGTTGATCATCAAAACTTTTGTGAATAATATGTGGTTTTGAACCATTTTCTGTTGAAGCTGCATATATTTTTTTCATATCCATAATATAAATATAGATAGATTTCTCGATTGACCAAACTTTTAATTCACATGTATTATCAAGAGAATATACATAAATATCTTGTTGAAATGGGTGTACAACTAAACTATTAATAACTGGATTCTCAGTATGTGTAGAAAAAACTTTGGTTATATTTGAAAGCATTCGAGGTACAGCAGATTCTTGACAAATTTCTTTTGATGTGGGTAGTCCAGAAATATACTCCATACGTATGTAGAGCATGACATTATTTTGAAGAGCTATTATAAATATAGCATCATGTTTTTGATCTAAACAAGAAGCAGCTGAATATGGATTGCTAAGTTTTGCATTATAAGAATAAAATGTTGCTGGATCATCAATAGATGGTACATTAAAATTTGAAAAAATTGATGAATCCAATAACACATTGTCATTAACATTTTCCAGACGATTTGGTCGCGGAAATGTCAATCGGTGACAACTACATGCTGTCGGCACTAATAAAACAACAGATTCTAATGTCTCATGCACAGATATTCCACTTTCCAATACAGGCGAATCACAAAAATGTATACGTACTTGGTTTTCTGTAAGATTCATGTCTAAACTATACTCGACTAATTCAAGTTTATCATACAAAACACGCCAAAATATAAAACGGTTTGGAATATCTTTGAAACAGTGTCCGCCTGATCGAGGTAGTGTACTTTCATCGAGCAGAGTAGTTGAAGCACCTTCAGGATTAATCAAAATTTCCCTCCACTCATTTGATTGAAAATGTTCAGTAACTACTTGTCTGTAGATGGTATTTATGTATGGATTTTCAATTTCACCCATATTCTCTAAACACAATAAAACAATACAAAATTAATTCAAAAATTAAAATTAAAAAGTAATAAATAGCAATTACACACTAAACATAATTCATTTTTGTTATAATTTGTAAGAAAAATAAAATAAATTAAAGTAACAGGTTAATAAATAATTTATATAATACATGAGTAAAATATTATTTATTATTTTAAAGAATACTAAGAAATTCTTTACCTATATAACTTTTTCCTAAAAAATTAAAAATGATTATCAAGACTTAGGTAGTACACGTATAACTGGGTGTATACAAAAGAAAATCAAATTTATAAAATAAAAGTATTATTATCTAATGAATCTCATCATTTTTTTTTCTATTTACAATTTAATTATTTTAATTTTTAAATGAGATGAACACATTTAAACTTTATGTTGTTAGTGCATTTTAAAATCCAAAAACATACATCTTTAATTAAATTAATTTTGAAATATTATATTTTATAAGAAAAATCCGTTAAATATCTAATCTGATTTAGGAAAATTTTTTTTTTTTTTTTAATTATTTATTGGACTTATTGGTGCTATATATAAATAAATAAATATTTATGCTAAATAATTTCATACAAAAATAATAAGCTGTCCTATATTATATCTTTACATTATGGATTTATAATAATTAATATCTTAATTATTAAAAAAAAATTGTTAAGTAATGATATTTATAAAAATATGAATACTTGAATACAGTGGTACAACTAGAAAAAAATTTCAGGGGGGTTACATTAATACAATATATATCGTCAGGCGTACCGACGTGAAGGAGTACTATGGCCTCGGAGAAATTTCAGGAGGATTACAACCCCTTAACCTCACCTTAACCTCACCCCTGGTTGCGCCGCTGCTTGAATAAGAACTTATTACCTAGTATTTAATCAACATAATTTGAACAACTTATCTATAACATACATGCTTCAAAAAATAACAATTGAATCTAAATGTATATTATTCTGAATCTTAGTACATATTATAATCTTACAAAGAAAGTAATATATATTTAAGATTTTTTCAAACATCGGTATTAATAATTAATCATTTTATAATGATTTGAAATCATTGATATTATATAGAAATATTGAATAATAAAATTTAGATGTACATTACAAGAGAATGAAAAAATGAGAATAAATCAATAAAACCGAGTTTGAAAAATATATGCTCATAACTAAGGATTTTAGTTGATTTTAGTATTCTGAACTACTATTAAAATTTTAAGACCGGGCTTGAAACGCATGGGTAATAATAATTATATAGTAACAACTCACCGTTTCTAAGCATAAGTTATAGGTCAGAACGCAATTAAAGTTGAATGTCTGAATGTTTTGAATGACTGATTTAAAACTTGAGAGCACGTTTGGACATTCGTTTAACGGTATTATCACGAAATATAACAATACATAATATGTAATAAATACATTATACATACATATATTATAATAATATAAAATATAATACAATCATAGTTAGCGTTTAACTACGTGGACGTTAAATAGTAAGATTGATTATGTTTAGTAGTAAACAAAACTCAAACTCACGAGCACGTCTTAAACGTGCTCACGAGGAAGTTCAATTGTTAACTCTTATCACGTTTTGATCAAAATTTGTCAAATACGTTAGCACGGGTATTATACATTTGTCCCAACATCACTTTCATCCATGTTCTGATCACGATTCATATCTTAAATCGTGGTTCTAATGACAAATTAAATTTAATTTGTCATGGTGGTTCTGATATTCTTGATTCTTTTTTCGTATTCTGTATAGTTCATTAGTTCCATAAAACATTTGTACAAATGGTCAAATATATCCACAGATATATGCGTATATATCAAAAAAAAAAAAGATTATTAATTATAAAAAGGCTAGAATAAATAACCATTGGAGAAAATGTCTAGGGAAAAAGTTGTTAGCTATTTTTTAGAACAAGTAATAGTCTTTTCACGAAAATAAAGGCATTCAAATAATTTAAATATTGACAATATTGAATGAAAATTGCATTATGATTTTTAAAATGTTATTCACTATTTATAATAATAAAATTTACTAGTTTTATATTTTATATTAAAATACAAAAAAACAATATGAAGTTAACTTGATGATATTTGATAAGCAATAGTTAAATTCTCTGTAATATTAAACACAAAAAAATTAAACTTTAACATCCTTCAAAATGTAGCTCATACGCATTGTTTATAATTTTGACTGGTTTTGCAAAACTTGTTTTCGCACAACAATTTACATTTTCCTTTGACTTATCTTTGTTTTTTTCTCACAAAAGTATTATTTAAATCTTATTTCACATCTTTAAAATTGGAATGTTTGTTTGTTATCATATTTAGTGAATACATATAGACACAGAAATTAAAAAAAAAATCATTGTAAAATATCAATAATATTAAATTCATCATTCTTCTTAATATCTAAAATTATTTATTAATTATTATACCTTATTATATATTGTTTAATTGTACTAAGTATTCTTTTATCAACACTCATTATATCAAAATCTATACCTGTTTTGAAATATATTTTATCTATATTTTTCAGTTGAATTAAAACAATATTTTGAAATTTTTAAATGACAACATACATTTTTAACTTCATATTCTGAATATATTTTTTAATATTTTGATACATAAAAATACAAGGTTTCAGTGTATGTCATTAAAATTTGGTTAGGTTAGGTTATTAAAATATATATATGAATTATTGATTTATTTTATTTTAAGGCATTACATGTTGAAACTAGTATTACTTGATATTTACAATATATTATATTATCTTGACTATATAAGTTCAAAAATAATTTAAAACACAGTTTAATAAAAAATTAGATGACGAATATGGAATTTGGACGTCAAAAATAATTTATAATTTCCTAGAGATTCTTATTTATCAAAGTTATTAGAAAATGGGCACATTTCATTAATATAAATATTTTCCTATGTTAAGTTTAAATATTCAATATTTTACGTACTTTACATTGTTTATTATGTATACAACTACATAATTTAGAAATAATTATTTTTATAACTGTTAACTATAGTTACATTGTTTATTTTTTAAGAATGATAACTTATTAATTATTTAGAAAATATATATTACTTATATAATATAATAAACATAGAAAATAAAATTCTTTGTAAATTTTTCTATATTTTTTTTTATTTAACATTGTGGTCATAACAGCAGTTTTTATTTTTAAACATAGTAACACTTTGTAACAAAACAAAAAATTATAATTAAAGAAATACTTTGGTTATGGTAAAATTCATTATATCTAAAAAGTTGTTTACGGACACTAAAATGAAACCAAGAATAAATAAATAATTTGTGATTTAATCCAATAGAATTTTCATCTAAAATCCACCGCCACTTCTTTCCACGCTGATTTTGCTTTGAACTTTATTATGAACTTCTTCTAATTCGGCCATTCGGGCAAAACGAGAGTGAGATATATGACCTGATTTAAGTGCTGACATCATCTAAAGTTTAATACATATTTTGTATTATATATTATTAGTATGTAATCACTACTAACATTTTATTAAAAAAATTACAATAAATTAGTATAATTTTAACTTTTAAGTAGTGTTTAAAGTAATTAATATAATAATGTGCATACCTGTAAGTATTCATCAAGCTCAACTTGGCCATTCATATTGGTATCTATTTCTCTCAGAATTTCATGAAGCTCATCTCCAGTTACATTTTCACCAGTATTCTGTGAAAATATAAAACATAATTTTAATCATGAATGATAAAATAATTGACAAGAATAAATACCTTCATACTCCTACGAATATCATTGATGGAAACATATCCTTTGTGATCATGATCAAGAATCTGGAATCTTTTAACATACATTTTGATCTCTTCCTGGGATAGAGTAATTGGAATTTTGTCTCGAGATGCTCTGTTCACACTCATACCCATTTCAGTTGCCAAAAAGTTGTGAGCCATTTCCAATTGTTTCTAAATATTGTAACATAACACATGTATTAATAAATTATAAAGTTGTATGACTATCAAATATCTAACTTTTTTTTCATCATCACTCCAATTTAATTCTTCAGCCATAATGTTTACAATAGTTGGGAGTGCTTCTTGAGCAGCTTGCACATTTAGGAATGCCAATCGTAAACGTCTAGCAATCATATCAACAGCCGTAACTGCATATTCTCTAACTCCATAACGAATCTTTTAAATAAAAATAAGTTTTAAAAATGATTTTCAGAAAATTGTAACATAAGTTTAATGTTTAATACCTCAGCATCAATGTATGGGAATTCAGGGTGAATTTTATTACCGATTACTGGCCAACGTTTACCAGTGAGATTAGCTAATTTAGCTACAGCAAATGCTCTGTCACCATATGACGTAGCTAAATGTTGAGCGACTTCGCATTCCAAACCGAAATCTTGTACTAATCTGATGTACATTGTTGGTGTCCAACCATGTGATCCTTCCAATTGGAGACCATCTGTTTGACATTCAGGTTTTGTTGGTTTTAATTCTGGAACAGCTGCAAAAACAATTTTAAATTACATAAGGGCAAAAATGTATAAGTAAAATATCTAATTAACCTTTTATTGCAGCATCAATAGTTTCTTGAGCCATAGATCTGTATGTAGTCCATTTTCCTCCAGCAATCGTTACTAAATTAGATTTGCTCACATGCACAATATGATTACGCGCTAATGACTGAGTGTCACCTTTATTTGGATCCGATACTAATGGACGAATACCACCCCACGCACTTAAAACATCACCTCGACGTACTAAAGTCAATTTATAAATAATATTAAAATATAAAAATAATAATTGAAATTTTAATTTTAAAAACTCAATTTAATGGCATACCTTCAACATCAGAGTTGAGATAATTTTTTATTTCATTCAATATGAATGAAATTTCTTCTTCTGTAGGTGTGGGATGATAAGTTACATCACATGGGCTATCTGTGGTACCTGATAATGTATGTTTTTGCCATGGTAAAAAGAATATAACACGGCCATCAGATGTTTCAGGATCCAAAAGTCCCATTTGTTCAGGGCTATAAATATAAGAATAATGAAATATATTTATATAAAAATACCTATACTAAATCAGGATTTGTAAAAATTACCTGTAATAACCAGGTAATACAATGTGTACACCTTTACTAGGAGTACATATTTCCTTAGTATTGCTATCATCCATTTTTCGTACAGAATCAGTAAAAGGTCCAGCAGCATTTATGATACACTTTGCTTTAACATCCCATTCTTTTCCAGTTAGTTCGTCTCGAAGGTGTGCACCACAAATTTTTCCATTTTCATCTTTAAGGATATTTATTGCTTTTACATGATTTGCTACTGTTGCACCATAACGAGTTGCAGTCAGTGCTAAAGCTAGGCACATTCTAGCATCATCTTGTTGGCCTAAGATATAACACATTGATGAAACAACTAAACGAACTGAAAAATTGCATTATCATTACCATCATGATACACAATAGCTCCAACCAATTTATTTTTTTTAAGCATAGGAAATATTTCTAATGCTTCATTTTTGGATAAATAATATGAACTTTTAACTGTTTTTGAACCTGCTACAAGATCATATGCTTTAATACCAACCCAGTAGTAAGGAACTTTCCACCACCTACATAAATATAAGAAATAGTGAATAAATGTGAATTAAATATAAAAATTAAAACATACTCATAAACAGGTAACATGATTGGTATGGCATGGGTTAAATGAGGAGCCGTTTTAAGCATTGATGAACGTTCATGCAATGCTTCTTTAACCATTTTATATTGTTCCAAATCTAAATTAAGTATTGCTTTTTGCAAATAACGTACACCACCATGGATAAGTTTAGTACTACGACTTGATGTACCTGATGCAAAATCGTCTAATTCGACTAGTGCAGTTTTTAAACCTGAAAATCATTAATTAAAGGTTTAAAAATGTAATTAGAATATAAAATTACTTATTACATCAAAATGTATACAAGATAATTAGTACTAAAATGTGCCTAATATTTGTTCATTAAATATCTTACCTCGTGTGACCGAGTCTATAGCACAACCAGCCCCAGTAGCACCACCTCCAATAATCAGGACATCAAATTCTTCTGAATGTAGAGATTGAATTTGAGTGCTTCTTGGAGGTAATGTTCGTAGTCTTCCAGTTTTCTTAGCACCTTCTGCTTGTACTGTTTGTAATTGCTTCAAACAAAAATAAATAAATGTCATTAGATGTATTACCAAATATAACAACATAATATAATAACTTAAAATTATTTTCATACATACATATATAATATATATATATATTATAAATAGTATATAATAGCGGTTCTCAACCCTAGGGTCGTGACTCAATTTTAGGTCACCAATAATGTTTAATGGGTTAAAAATTAAAATGTTGATATGATTATATAAATCATAAATTTATAAAAAGGACACATGAAAAATTGAGTAAAAATCTTAGGTCCCCAATACACAATGGTTGAGAACTATTGGTATATAATATTCTTAAGCAAAAAAAAAACCTAAAATAAACACTTTTCAAAAAGTACATAATATTATAATGTGGAAAATATCTATGGCCTATAATAGGCTATATTATGTAGATACTTTCTCAAAGAACCATAACAATAATAATGTAAAAAAGTAATACATACTGTTGGATTTTCTCCAGTCAATAACCATGTGGTGAAATATGCTCCAGCACTAACTGAAGCACCACCAACAATTAAATTGTAAAGTTTTGACGTCATTATGTAACCTAAGACATAATAAAAATGCAATTCAAATTATGTATGTAATTATTTTCATAATTATTTTATACTATTCGTTATTTGAAGTAAAAATTAAAACACTGAGCAGGGAATAATAGATGAAAAGACTATAAAAAAGATTCAGTCGAGAAATACTATTTGATTAGCCTTCAAATTTGTTTTATCCTGGATATATTTAGTGATCTTTTAGGGTACAAATACATGATTTTTTCCTCACATTAGTAATTAGTGAACAAAATAACTCATACTATGTTATTACTAAAAAAAAAAAAAATATATAATATTAAATTTAAAAAGCAAAATATACATTATTTTTCATCTAATAAATAACTTTTATTTTTAACAATAACAAAAATGTCTTCAACATAAATAATTTCTAATATTTTTTTCTCTATAGCTATAAAACAGGAATACATCTTATTGAAAAATGTCCCAATATCCTGATAACATAGTCTAGATATGTAACAACAATTTTAGCAATTTCAGTATAATTGTATAGATTATTACCTATTTTGAATTCTCTACAGCAGACAGGTTTTAACATACAACAATGAATGTCATACTAAAGTGATTTTTAAAGCATGATTAAAATATAAAAATACTTGTTTAAACAATGTTATAGCTGATATAACTTATGAAATATTAATTTGATATAAATTAATCTAAAATAGAACTCTGTTAGAAAATAGTTAAGGAATATTCATTAGGTATTATACAAAATGTATGTTCTAACATACATGTACACAATCTTTATACAATTAGATTTGTATTAGTATTTTGGAAATTTAATTCAAACAAACAAATGGTTTTAATCTAAATATCAAAACTAAATAAACAAAAACAAAAATTGTTATTCAAATTTCTGAGGCAGATTTACTAATTGGAATTGGGCCAGAGACTTTTTTAGCAGACCTTTAGATTAACTGCCAAAAGTCAAATCATGTTATGTATAATATACTAATACTTGTACATATATATACTTAACAAATTTTAAATATAAAACTTCTTACATAAATAATAGCAGGAACCTAATACATTTTTTAAGTCAATGTGACATTGAATGATATTGAACTTGTTTTTAAATTTCAATCATTTTAAAAATCATAGGAGAAACAAAATGATAAAATTTTAATGTTTGTTGTTTGAAGATATTGTTGAAGATTAACATAAATAATTTACATATTTGAAACCTAATTAAATAAATTGTGACCTAGGTATGGTTAAATAAATTAAAATATACTATTATTCATCAGTATTTATTTAGATGACATAATTAGGTAATATCTATAATTAAATAATTAGTTTGATTTGAATTTCTACTCAATAACTTAAGACTTAATAAGTTGATGTTCATTTGTTTATTATTTAACAGTGGATCAATTCTTATTTATGTAAACACCTAAGAAGTGTTTGAAATTATTTTAAGACATTTATATTTTATTAATAATATGAAAGATCATTTTAATATTGCAATAAGGATTTAATATTAAATCGTCTGAGAAAATAAATTATTAGAAAAAGATAATATGTTAAATTATAATAAAATGTACACATATGTATGCATAAATTAAAATAATTTTCACATGTATAAATAAATTAAAAATAAATATTAATATTTAATTAGTAGGTACTCCGGTTAGTACCTAATTATCAAAGTAATTATGTTCATTTATAAATGAGATAGTATTAAATAAGCTCCCTGCTAATTACATATTGCAGTTAAAAAAAAAATTGTCAATCAGTAACAAAAATAAAATAAATTAATAATGATATAATTATAACTCGTTATTTGTTTTGAGTGTGTCAAACATAAATTTCTAATAGCTACAGAATAATGTTATATATTTAATGTAAATTAGATAAATGTTAGCATACATTATTTGTAATATTATTACAATGTTTTTGATGTCACATCTAATTACAAACTTGACATTTATTACTTGAGATATTACAAAAAAAAAACCAAACTTAAGTAGGTATGGTCAATATGGATTAGTAAATTATAAATATATTAAAATTAAAAGCCAAAATTAATATACTAGGTATTAAAATATGGTTTGTTTTGTCAAATATCAATTAAGTTATATTATTTTATTTTACTACTATAATATCTATTTCATTATGTATATATAACAATTGTGTTTTGATTACGTTTTTCTGGGTAATTAATTTTACTGATTATTATTAATCATTTTTATTGCTTTAAAAACAATATTTTCCATTACTTAGAATTTAGACCTTTCTTAATGTATTAATTATGCTGCAATACCTATAAGGTGCCAAATTAATTAAAAGATAAATTAATAAAACAATAAACGATTTTATTTGGAATGTTTTTGTCATTTTAAGAACATAATAAGTAATTAGCTACATGAATATGCTTTAGAATAATATAACAAATAATATTTATCTAACAACCTCAAAAAAAAAAAAAAAAAGAAAAGAAAAAATATGTCAATCTTATAAGCATTGTTCACATTTAAAATATTTGTACCATATTAGTATTCAAATAAATGAACACTAATTACTATGTGTAAAACTTAAGTTGCTAGGAATAAGTGTTTGTATTAGATACAATTAAGTATGTTACAAAAATTATTACCTAACAAGTAGGATTGGTCATAGGTTTATAGAAGAAAATAATCTCGAAAGTAATGTATATAATGGACCAAAGTTAGGTAATCCTCTACAATGTATCTACACTAATTATGTATTTTTTTTACATATTTTTATATACAATTTTAACCTCAACAATTAAAATTTGTAACAGGAAGTTTGTGAATACAGATAAGTAATATATTATAAGCAAATAACAAAATATTTGTAGTGTTATAAATATAAATCTCGATATAAATGTTGTATTTTTTGTGGAACGTGTTATGGTTCAATATTCAAATGATTAATATAGTTATTCTCATACAGGTGAAATAATTGCAAAAAAACACGATAACCGTGTTTATTGATATCAATAATCAAACATCAATGCCAAATATTTTTCAAAGACATGCAAATCTATATAATTTAATGATATTTATTTGGAACAAAATAGAACAGTATTAGAGGCATACAATAATAGGTACATTATTGATTAATGTTGAGTAAGTACATAATATAGTTTTTTTCTGATGACTATTATCCTATTTGACGTTATAGTAGATAAGCCATAAGTGTACAATTTAATATTATACATGCACCTATTTAGGTAGTTATATAAATCCATAAATTTTTTTTATACATATTTTGTTTAAAATTTTTCATAGTACACAGGTATAAGTAATCAATGTCCCTGAATGTAATAGGTGCCTTTACGGCAGCTTAATTAAATCAATACCGGTATTTAGAGTGGTGTCTAAAAAAACAACAGGTAGGTAATGGCTGATTGTGTGAGATTATGCAACCAAGGTCGTTTTTAAGCAACAAATAGGATAGAAAAAAAAAAAAAAAAGGTAGGCAGGTATTACCTCGTCGTGTGGTCGGCAGTAAATGTGAAAAAAATCGCAACGAAAAAAGAACGAAATTTGATCACAGACTCGCGTCCGTTGCGGATATGAGTTAATGAATTAATTTAATCGATAATATTGTTACGGTTGACACTCGTACCCGATCGATTGTCATTTGTCATGACAATAACGGTTAATCGCGGTTGTTGACATCTCGATATTTGAGTAACGATCACAAATATTATTTTCTTCTAACTATCGATCACTGGACGGAGACGCGAGTAAAGCGACGAACACGACTGGCGAAGCGGCGACGGCGACAAAAAATCACGCTTCTGCGGCGCCCGCATGGACTACTCCTCTATCAGTTATCATTGAGCACTGAGCACTGACCAGCGCGGGCCGGATAAACGCGATCGTCGACTACGGAATAAAAACGACATTGTAATCGGCGGCAAATAATGGTTTATCAGCCGTTATCGGTCCGCCCGACACGATAATATTTTGGAGGGGAACAATAGACGGCGGTACGCGTCACGCGCCAGACACGAGTGCGTGCGGCGGCGGCCCGTGATCGGTGACCGGTGTTATCATGTCTCGCGCGCGCGCGATCGACGAACGTGCGAGACCGGACAGGTGACCGAATTCGTTTGTGTGACCGAAATGAGCGATATTAATATCGCGTCGGCAGGCGTGTCCGGCGGCCGCGGTTATGATACTATAATATTGATATTATTATTACATAATAATGAAATTGCAATATCGTCGTCCTCGCGCGAGGTCAATATCGGCGGCGGCGGCAGTGGCGCGTGGGCGTTTGTAGGGCGGGGTGAATGGTTGAGCAGGGGGACGCCGCGAAAACGAATAGTTAATAATAATGAGCAAATATTTTCGAGTAATATTATATTTATTATAATGTACAAAATACTATTATTACGTTCGGCGGCAGCGGTCTGAGGTACTCACCCCGTTAGTGCGCCAGCGTCGCTCATCCAGCGAGGAACAGTCGGACGGTGATCGGTGGTCGGCACTCGACTGGCGGCGGTGGCCGAGTTTTTAAAAATAAACGCCCAGCGGGAGGCGACGGCTTGACGATTGTCCGCGGTCGGCGGTATAGAACGCGAAGGAAAAAAAAAATTGTTAAAACGATTTTTTTTTCGCTCGTTCCCCACCGCGCGCAATCGCGACCGACGTCCTCTGCTGTGACGGCGGCTTTAACGTGACATTGGGGACTCCCCACGCCCGTGGATCGTAGGAAAAAAAAAATTACACCACTTGCGGCGGCGCAAGCGCGCGAGTACCTGGGCACCGCGTCAGTATATTATTATTATTATTATTATGTGTGGTTTATTTTTCGTGTAATATTATTATACTTATATAGGCTTGCACGTTGCACGCCCGACCGACTGCCAGTAGTCTTGTATAAGGTAAGTCATGAGTACTCGAGTAAAAGTATTCAAATAATTTTTAAGTAGGTACTCTGCAAACATACTTGTTTGAAAAAAGTGTAGGTACTTAGAGGCCAGTAGAATATTTTAAATATTTTCTCCAAGTATCTCATTTTTTTAGCGATTTAAATTACACTATAAATTATTTTCAAATTATATTTTTTTAGTTTACACGTTTTATACATATTTTTAATTTACTGAAGAAAGAAATAGAGAAAGTAATTGGTCTGCTGTACTATCGTAGGTGTCAATAACTTGTAAATTGTACATAGTATAATAGTATCGTCATTGAGGAGTACGAGTATGTCACTGTAATAATAGTGTAATGTTTATGTTTGTGTTAAACTTCAAATTAAATGACGATTCTATCGCATATTTGCATACAAAAACGATTTTAAGTGAGGATGACTTGACAGCCTTTATTATTAAATATAATTTATGTCTTATGATATATTTATAGGGTTATTGCCTGTTGTTGGCACTCACACTTAGTAAGGTCACATAGAAAAACTAAAAAACGTGGGTAGTATATTGTACTAATATACTATTTCAGGTAAAAAAAAAATTATAAAATTACAAATTTAAATAGGTAGTTGCAGACTTTCAGTGAGTCTTATATGCTCTTACTTTATAGTTTGATTGTAGACTTCAAACGCAGAAATAAATTGTATTCAGTTAAATTAATAGAAGTAGATTTTAAGAAAACATTAGAATTTAGATTACATATGGTATACCTATTAACTTTTTATAAAGTTATTCTTCAACTAGTAAAACACTAAGATGTTTTTATTTTACACTCTTCTAAAATGTCTTAATTTTTTTTTTTTACATTTTTAACAATTCTAGATGCATTAATTAATTATCGCCATGTATAGACTGACGTCTGACACAAACGGAAAAACAGTATTGAATTTTTATATTGTGGTTTTAAAATTGTCCATCCCATCCTTCCATAAGTATAGTGCTGAGATAGTGTTTGAGATCTCACGAGTTTGGTAAAAAATGTTGAGTAATCTAATCGTACCTACGACCTATCTCATTTTTAAAAATATATTACTCACTTTTACCGTCCCTATAAAGTGTCCGTGGTATATGTAAAATGTAAATCAAATAATAATAGAGGGTACTGCAAATTGTCCGTTCACTATTTATAAGTAAGTACCTATTTCTATCATAGTAATTTATTTTACAGCTGTAAGTTGAATTAGATTATACTTAATTATTATTGTAATATATATTCTTATCATAATATATTATTGTTTTAACTTGACAATACCGATAATTAACTGTAGTTCGTAGGTCGGTAATCGGTATGAATAGGTTTGTAGTTAATTAGGCAGTATATACGTAGCATACAACTTACATAAATATTTTTTAAATGTCAGTGTGGTATTGTGTATAATGTGTTAATGTGTATAAAATATAATAATATTATATTTACATAAAAGTTTTAAATTTCTACGAAGAATATTTTTGAATTGCCTACATCAAAACCACTATAAAATCGTTATTCTTTCTTATTTAGATAGGTATCTAATTAGAAATATCTTTCGAAATTTCAAATTTCAACTTAAAAATGTCTATAAAGAAAATGTGTTTTATACATTTTAGATTGTTTGGTTTCAATAAAATGTATTTGTGAGTATCTTTGTATTAAATGTTGAAACTTCTGTATTATAAGTTTTATGAATTTCTAACTACAAATAATTTGAAAATTTTTGCAATTTTGACAAAGTTCCTTAAAATTCTAACAAATGCATATAATGTATAAAAAAAAACACACATCATTGTAAAATAAATACATTCATCACTTCGTTCAGAATTTAAAAATGATTAAGACTATGTGTATAATAATTTATGTATATTATTGTATGAATTTACAGAATGGACCCTAAAGAATATTATTACACTCAAGCACTCAACTGTTGACGTAGGTATAAGAAATAAAAATGATAATTTTATACATGGTAATATGAAATGGTATAATTTTAATTACAATAATATTATTATTAGTGTATTTCTAGATTCACTAAGCCCTGAGGAATGCGTGTAATATGTTTACGGTATTATACTCGTTTTATGTGACTTATACCCACAAAAAATTCAATATATACTTGACAGAAAACAAGTGAGTAGGTAGTAATTTATAGTTACACCAAATGATATAATGTTCAATGCTCTATGCCTCTATAAAATTAATAAAAATTCTAAAAAAGTCAGTTCTGTTAATTTATAAGATTTAAAAATATGTAGAAAATTTGAATGTAATTAAAATATATCTGTAAGATTCAGATTTAAATACTATTAACATAAGTTTCTACATTTGTACTTGAATACTTACTTTTTAAAAGTATTTTTTACAAGACTGACGTCGATGTAATATAGCTAATACTTTTAAAATGTCTATATAGGTAAAATGTATATGATAATAGTCTGCAGATAGGTACTATCGGAGACGTAGATACCCTACAACAGTGGCATACTGAAGGGGGGGGGGGGTTAGGGGTTTAACCCCTCAGAATTGAAACATGTAAGTATAATTCTTTTTTGGATTATTACATTAATAACATTTTATACATATACATAAATGGTAAACCCCCATAAACGAATTTTGCGTACGCCATTGCCCTATAGGCCTATACAAATTGGTTCTCACCTATCGTCCAGGTTATGGACAATAGCATGTCAAGAAAATATTTATATAACTGACATAGTATATTTTTATAATTAGGTATAGTAAATAGAAATAATAAAATAATATTGGTGAACTTATTTCTGTTACTATTGTTACGTAGTTTCGATAGTGTACCTCATCATTGAGTTTGCCACTAATCCCCATAATAATTAACTGGCTAGCTAATTTTAATTCATTGACAAATCATTGTATAGATATAGAAAAAATCCTTCTGAACAAAAAGACCGATGTCGAACTGTAATTTACATTATATTTTCTATATTTATCTACTTAGTAATTTAATTCAGAGGGTTAAAATAATTTATGCTAATTTATTAAAATTCATATAATTTAAGTACCATATAATATAGTAGTGCTTCACCGTGAGGATTAAAGGATATTTAGTACATGCTTAGGTGCCAGACTTTAACAAAAACGTGTAAAATACTTAAATAAGAAAATCGTGAATAATATTTTATTATACCTAACGCTTGTTGTTAAAATGGTTCCTTACGTAAGATGTATAAAAATGACATTACAGGTTATCTGTTATAAACCATAATTATCACAATAAAATCTATCTTAACATATTATATAGATTATAGTAACATAATATTACTTTTTCATAGTATCTTAAGATTTTGACACCATTTTAAAATTATTTGATGTCTGTCACCGATGTCTTTTTGTTGTTCTTGGGACCTCTTAAAAATGTCTTAAAGGAACTACCCAAATTATTATAGTCTTAAAAATATAAAGGTATATTTTATAATAAAGGTATAGGTATTTAAATAGTATTATTTCATAACGTATTTTTATTGGATATACGTTTGAGTAAAAAATATTAAATAAATAAAAAACTACCAATAATTGATTGTTTTACAAAACGTCATATGTAGGTATATATTCTTACAATACAATTAACTGCGTGATTGTAATGATTATTTGTGGAAATTTATAAACTTTTTGTATAATTTCATAAAATATAACAAAAAAATGAGAAAAACTATTTAAAAGTGTTCGAGCAATTACATATTACTGATAACAATTAAACAATATAAACCTAATTTAATTAATTATAAAAAAGAGCTGTACAATTTTGAAATTTATAAGTCAAATAATTTTAAATTACATTTTATAATCACGTAGATTGTAGATGTACTCGTATTCACTGTTAAAAATATTTGTTAAGTTTTTTTTGTCTAAAATAACTATTATTTTCGTTTTCAATGTTTTCATCGCTACAGAAAGTGATAATTGTATGTATAATTCAAACTTAAATTGGATAATTGGATAAAATAAATAAATAAAATACAACACCAAAACAAATAATGTAATAGATACTTCATTGAATATTTTATACAAAAGTAGGTACTCAATTAAGTATTATAAAACACTGTTATTTAAATACTTCTGCAGTACCTAATAAAGACAGAGACAATGAAATTTAATCCAATAAAAATATTTTGTACATTTTGATATTTATTGAGTATACCTATCAAATAAGGTATGTTTACCTTATATTTCCATAGAAAGGATACTAGCATAGAGTATATTATTAGCATTATTAGTGTAA